>NW_026776376.1:0-43606 GCF_030936135.1 Gavia stellata | reverse complement strand
TGCTCAATCTGGCTAAAATTCAACACCGAAATTGCGAACGTCCAGCGATTGCTCCTACACTAAAGGTGCCAGCCCTGAAAGCTCTTGCTGGTCCTCATCTCCCACTAGTAACCTCTCAAACGAACCACAAACACTTGGGCTCTGAACTTGTTTAGCCTACTAAAACTTCCAACGTACACTCCCTCGCCTGCTCAATCTGGCCAGAGCTCAACACCGGAATTGCGAACGTCCAGCGATTGCTCCTACACTAAAGGTGCCAGCCCTGAAAGCTCTTGCTGGTCCTCATCTCCCACTGCGAACCTCTCAAACGAACCACAAACACTTGGGCTCTGAACTTGTTTAGCCTACTAAAACTTCCAACATACACAGCCTCGCCTGCTCAATCTGGCCAGAGCTCAACACCGGAATTGCGAACGTACAGCGATTGCTTCTACACTAAAGGTGCCAGCCCTGAAAGCTCTTGCTGGTCCTCATCTCCCACTGGTAACCTCTCAAACGAACCACAAACACTTGGGCTCTGAAATTGTTTAGCCTGCTAAAACTTCCAACGTACACAGCCTCTTCTGCTCAATCTGGCCAAATTCAACACCGAAATTGCGAACGTCCAGCGATTGCTCCTACACTAAAGGTGCCAGCCCTGAAAGCTCTTGCTGGTCCTCATCTCCCACTGGTAACCTCTCAAACGAACCACAAACACTTGGGCTCTGAACTTGTTTAGCCTACTAAAACTTCCAACGTACACTCCCTCGCCTGCTCAATCTGGCCAGAGCTCAACACCGGAATTGCGAACGTCCAGCGATTGCTCCTACACTAAAGGTGCCAGCCCTGAAAGCTCTTGCTGGTCCTCATCTCCCACTAGTAACCTCTCAAACGAACCACAAACACTTGGGCTCTAAACTTGTTTAGCCTACTAAAACTTCCAACGTACACAGCCTCTCCTGCTCAATCTGGCCAAAATTCAACACCGAAATTGCGAACGTCCAGCGATTGCTCCTACACTAAAGGTGCCAGCCCTGAAAGCTCTTGCTGGTCTCATCTCCCACTGGTAACCTCTCAAACGAACCACAAACACTTGGGCTCTAAACATGTTTAGCCTACTAAAACTTCCAACGTACACAGCCTCTCCTGCTCAATTTGGCCAGAGCTCAACACTGAAATTGCGAACGTCCAGCGATTGCTCCTACACTAAAGGTGCCAGCCCTGAAAGCTCTGCTGGTCCTCATCTCCCACTGGTAACCTCTCAAACGAACCACAAACACTTGGGCTCGGAACTTGTTTAGCCTACTAAAACTTCCAACGTACACTCCGTCGCCTGCTCAATCTGGCCAGAGCTCAACACCGGAATTGCGAACGTCCAGCGATTGCTCCTACACTAAGGTGCCAGCCCTGAAAGCTCTTGCTAGTCCTCATCTCCCACTGGTAACCTCTCAAAACGAACCACAAACACTTGGGCTCTGAACTTGTTTAGCCTACTAAAACTTCCAACGTACACAGCCTCTCCTGCTCATCTGGCTAAATTCAACACCGAAATTGCGAATGTCCAGCGATTGCTCCTACACTAAAGGTGCCAGCCCTGAAAGCTCTTGCTGGTCCTCATCTCCCACTAGTAACCTCTCAAACGAACCACAAACACTTGGGCTCTGAAATTGTTGAGCCTACTAAAACTTCCAACGTACACAGCCTCTCCTGCTCAATCTGGCCAGAGCTCAACACCGGAATTGCGAACGTCCAGCGATTGCTCCTACACTAAAGGTGCCAGCCCTGAAAGCTCTTGCTGGTCCTCATCTCCCACTGCGAACCTCTCAAACGAACCACAAACACTTGGGCTCTGAACTTGTTTAGCCTACTAAAACTTCCAACGTACACAGCCTCTCCTGCTCAATCTGGCCAGAGCTCAACACCGGAATCGCGAACGTCCAGGGATTGCTCCTACACTAAAGGTGCCAGCCCTGAAAGCTCTTGCTGGTCCTCATCTCCCACTAGTAACCTCTCAAACGAACCACAAACACTTGGGCTCTGAACTTGTTTAGCCTACTAAAACTTCCAACGTACACTCCCTCGCCTGCTCAATCTGGCCAGAGCTCAACACCGGAATCGCGAACGTCCAGCGATTGCTCCTGCACTAAAGGTGCCAGCCCTGAAAGCTCTTGCTGGTCCTCATTCTCCCACTGGTAACCTCTCAAACGAACCGCAAACACTTGGGCTCTAAACTTGTTTAGCCTACTAAAACTTCCAATGTACACAGCGTCTCCTGCTCAATCTGGCCAGAGCTCAACACCGAAATTGCGAACGTCCAGCGATTGCTCCTACACTAAAGGTGCCAGCCTGAAAGCTCTTGCTGGTCCTCATCTCCCACTGGTAACCTCTCAACGAACCACAAACACTTGGGCTCTGAACTTGTTTGGCCTACTAAAACTTACAACGTACACAGCCTCTCCTTCTCAATCTGGCCAGAGCTCAACACCGGAATTGCGAACGTCCAGCGATTGCTCCTACACTAAAGGTGCCAGCCCTGAAAGCTCTTGCTGGTCCTCATCTCCACTGGTAACCTCTCAAACGAACCACAAACACTTGGGCTCGGAACTTGTTTAGCCTACTACAACTTCCAACGTACACAGCCTCTCCTGCTCAATCTGGCCAGAGCTCAACACCGAATCGCGAACGTCCAGCGATTGCTCCTACACTAAAGGTGCCAGCCCTGAAAGCTCTTGCTGGTCCTCATCTCCACTGGTAACCTCTCAAACGAACCACAAACACTTGGGCTCGGAACTTGTTTAGCCTACTACAACTTCCAACGTACACAGCCTCTCCTGCTCAATCTGGCCAGAGCTCAACACCGGAATCGCGAACGTCCAGCGATTGCTCCTACACTAAAGGTGCCAGCCCTGAAAGCTCTTGCTGGTCCTCATCTCCCACTGGTAACCTCTCAAACGAACCACAAACACTTGGCTCTGAACTTGTTTAGCCTACTAAAACTTCCAACGTACACAGCCTCTCCTGCTCAATCTGGCTAAAATTCAACACCGAAATTGCGAACGTCCAGCGATTGCTCCTACACTAAAGGTGCCAGCCCTGAAAGCTCTTGCTGGTCCTCATCTCCCACTAGTAACCTCTCAAACGAACCACAAACACTTGGGCTCTGAACTTGTTTAGCCTACTAAAACTTCCAACGTACACTCCCTCACCTGCTCAATCTGGCCAGAGCTCAACACCGGAATTGCGAACGTCCAGCGATTGCTCCTACACTAAAGGTGCCAGCCCTGAAAGCTCTTGCTGGTCCTCATCTCCCACTAGTAACCTCTCAAACGAACCACAAACACTTGGGCTCTGAACTTGTTTAGCCTACTAAAACTTCCAACATACACAGCCTCGCCTGCTCAATCTGGCCAGAGCTCAACACCGGAATTGCGAACGTACAGCGATTGCTTCTACACTAAAGGTGCCAGCCCTGAAAGCTCTTGCTGGTCCTCATCTCCCACTGGTAACCTCTCAAACGAACCACAAACACTTGGGCTCTGAAATTGTTTAGCCTGCTAAAACTTCCAACGTACACAGCCTCTCCTGCTCAATCTGGCCAAAATTCAACACCGGAATTGCGAATACACCGGAATTGCCGAACGTCCAGCGATTGCTCCTACACTAAAGGTGCCAGCCCTGAAAGCTCTTGCTGGTCCTCATCTCCCACTGGTAACCTCTCAAACGAACCACAAACACTTGGGCTCTGAACTTGTTTAGCCTACTAAAACTTCCAACGTACACTCCCTCGCCTGCTCAATCTGGCCAGAGCTCAACACCGGAATTGCGAACGTCCAGCGATTGCTCCTACACTAAAGGTGCCAGCCCTGAAGCTCTTGCTGGTCCTCATCTCCACTGGTAACCTCTCAAACGAACCACAAACACTTGGGCTCTAAACTTGTTTAGCCTACTAAAACTTCCAACGTACACAGCCTCTCCTGCTCAATCTGGCCAAATTCAACACCGAAATTGCGAACGTCCAGCGATTGCTCCTACACTAAAGGTGCCAGCCCTGAAAGCTCTTGCTGGTCCTCATCTCCCACTGGTAACCTCTCAAACGAACCACAAACACTTGGGCTCTGAACTTGTTTTGCCTACTAAAACTTACAACGTACACAGCCTCTCCTTCTCATCTGGCCAGAGCTCAACACCGGAATTGCGAACGTCCAGCGATTGCTCTACACTAAAGGTGCAGCCTGAAAGCTCTTGCTGGTCTCATCTCCCACTGGTAACCTCTCAAACGAACACAAACACTTGGGCTCTGAACTTGTTTAGCCTACTACAACTTCCAACGTACACAGCCTCTCCTGCCTCATCTGGCCAGAGCTCAACACCGAATCTGCGAACGTCCAGCGATTGCTCCTACACTAAAGGTGCCAGCCCTGAAAGCTCTTGCTGGGTCCTCATCTCCCACTGGTAACCTCTCAAACGACCACAAACACTTGGGCTCGGAACTTGTTTAGCCTACTACAACTTCAACGTACACAGCGTCTCCTGCTCAATCTGGCCAGAGCTCAACACCGGAATCGCGAACGTCCAGCGATTGCTCCTACACTAAAGGTGCCAGCCCTGAAAGCTCTTGCTGGTCCTCATCTCCCACTGGTAACCTCTCAAATGAACACAAACACTTGGGCTCTGAACTTGTTTAGCCTACTAAAACTTCCAACGTACACAGCCTCTCCTGCTCAATCTGGCTAAAATTCAACACCGAATTGCGAACGTCCAGCGATTGCTCCTACACTAAGGTGCCAGCCTGAAGCTCTTGCTGGTCCTCATCTCCCACTAGTAACCTCTCAAACGAACCACAAACACTTGGGCTCTGAACTTGTTTAGCCTACTAAACTTCCAACGTACACTCCCTCGCCTGCTCATCTGGCCAGAGCTCAACACCGGAATTGCGAACGTCCAGCGATTGCTCCTACACTAAAGGTGCCAGCCCTGAAAGCTCTTGCTGGTCCTCATCTCCCACTAGTAACCTCTCAAACGAACCACAAACACTTGGGCTCTGAACTTGTTTAGCCTACTAAAACTTCCAACATACACAGCCTCGCCTGCTCAATCTGGCCAGAGCTCAACACCGGAATTGCGAACGTACAGCGATTGCTTCTACACTAAAGGTGCCAGCCCTGAAAGCTCTTGCTGGTCCTCATCTCCCACTGGTAACCTCTCAAACGAACCACAAACACTTGGGCTCTGAAATTGTTTAGCCTGCTAAACTTCCAACGTACACAGCCTCTCCTGCTCAATCTGGCCAAAATTCAACACCGAATTGCGAACGTCCAGCGATTGCTCCTACACTAAAGGTGCCAGCCCTGAAAGCTCTTGCTGGTCCTCATCTCCCACTGGTAACCTCTCAAACGAACCACAAACACTTGGGCTCTGAACTTGTTTAGCCTACTAAAACTTCAACGTACACTCCCTCGCCTGCTCAATCTGGCCAGAGCTCAACACCGGAATTGCGAACGTCCAGCGATTGCTCCTACACTAAAGGTGCCAGCCCTGAAAGCTCTTGCTGGTCCTCATCTCCCACTGGTAACCTCTCAAACGAACCACAAACACTTGGGCTCTAAACTTGTTTAGCCTACTAAAACTTCCAACGTACACAGCCTCTCCTGCTCAATCTGGCCAAAATTCAACACCGAAATTGCGAACGTCCAGCGATTGCTCCTACACTAAAGGTGCCAGCCCTGAAAGCTCTTGCTGGTCCTCATCTCCCACTGGTAACCTCTCAAACGAACCACAAACACTTGGGCTCTGAACTTGTTAGCCTACTACAACTTCCAACGTACACAGCCTCTCCTGCTCAATCTGGCAGAGCTCAACACCGAATCGCGAACGTCCAGCGATTGCTCCTACACTAAAGGTGCCAGCCCTGAAAGCTCTTGCTGGTCCTCATCTCCCACTGGTAACCTCTCAAACGAACCACAAACACTTGGGCTCTGAACTTGTTTAGCCTACTAAAACTTCCAACGTACACAGCCTCTCCTGCTCAATCTGGCTAAAATTCAACACCGAATTGCGAACGTCCAGCGATTGCTCCTACACTAAAGGTGCCAGCCCTGAAAGCTCTTGCTGGTCCTCATCTCCCACTAGTAACCTCTCAAACGAACCACAAACACTTGGGCTCTGAACTTGTTTAGCCTACTAAAACTTCCAACGTACACTCCTCACCTGCTCAATCTGGCCAGAGCTCAACACCGGAATTGCGAACGTCCAGCGATTGCTCCTACACTAAAGGTGCCAGCCCTGAAAGCTCTTGCTGGTCCTCATCTCCCACTGGTAACCTCTCAAACGAACCACAAACACTTGGGCTCTAAACTTGTTTAGCCTACTAAAACTTCCAACGTACACAGCCTCTCCTGCTCAATCTGGCCAAATTCAACACCGAAATTGCGAACGTCCAGCGATTGCTCCTACACTAAAGGTGCCAGCCCTGAAAGCTCTTGCTGGTCCTCATCTCCACTGGTAACCTCTCAAACGAACCACAAACACTTGGGCTCTGAACTTGTTTGCCTACTAAAACTTACAACGTACACAGCCTCTCCTTCTCAATCTGGCCAGAGCTCAACACCGGAATTGCGAACGTCCAGCGATTGCTCCTACACTAAAGGTGCCAGCCCTGAAAGCTCTTGCTGGTCCTCATCTCCCACTGGTAACCTCTCAAACGAACCACAAACACTTGGGCTCGGAACTTGTTTAGCCTACTAAAACTTCCAACGTACACAGCCTCTCCTGCTCAATCTGGCCAGAGCTCAACACCGGAATCGCGAACGTCCAGCGATTGCTCCTACACTAAAGGTGCCAGCCCTGAAAGCTCTTGCTGGTCCTCATCTCCCACTGGTAACCTCTCAAACGAACACAAACACTTGGGCTCGGAACTTGTTTAGCCTACTACAAACTTCCAACGTACACAGCCTCTCCTGCTCAATCTGGCCAGAGCTCAACACCGGAATCGCGAACGTCCAGCGATTGCTCCTACACTAAAGGTGCCAGCCCTGAAAGCTCTTGCTGGTCCTCATCTCCCACTGGTAACCTCTCAAACGAACCACAAACACTTGGGCTCTGAACTTGTTTAGCCTACTAAAACTTCCAACGTACACAGCCTCTCCTGCTCAATCTGGCTAAAATTCAACACCGAAATTGCGAACGTCCAGCGATTGCTCCTACACTAAAGGTGCCAGCCCTGAAAGCTCTTGCTGGTCCTCATCTCCCACTAGTAACCTCTCAAACGAACCACAAACACTTGGGCTCTGAACTTGTTTAGCCTACTAAAACTTCCAACGTACACTCCCTCGCCTGCTCAATCTGGCCAGAGCTCAACACCGGAATTGCGAACGTCCAGCGATTGCTCCTACACTAAAGGTGCCAGCCCTGAAAGCTCTTGCTGGTCCTCATCTCCCACTAGTAACCTCTCAAACGAACCACAAACACTTGGGCTCTGAACTTGTTTAGCCTACTAAAACTTCCAACATACACAGCCTCGCCTGCTCAATCTGGCCAGAGCTCAACACCGGAATTGCGAACGTACAGCGATTGCTTCTACACTAAAGGTGCCAGCCCTGAAAGCTCTTGCTGGTCCTCATCTCCCACTGGTAACCTCTCAAACGAACCACAAACACTTGGGCTCTGAAATTGTTTAGCCTGCTAAAACTTCCAACGTACACAGCCTCTCCTGCTCAATCTTGGCCAAAATTCAACACCGGAATTGCGAACGTCCAGCGATTGCTCCTACACTAAAGGTGCCAGCCCTGAAAGCTCTTGCTGGTCCTCATCTCCCACTGGTAACCTCTCAAACGAACCACAAACACTTGGGCTCTGAACTTGTTTAGCCTACTAAAACTTCCAACGTACACTCCCTCGCCTGCTCAATCTGGCCAGAGCTCAACACCGGAATTGCGAACGTCCAGCGATTGCTCCTACACTAAAGGTGCCAGCCCTGAAAGCTCTTGCTGGTCCTCATCTCCCACTGGTAACCTCTCAAACGAACCACAAACACTTGGGCTCTAAACTTGTTTAGCCTACTAAAACTTCCACGTACACAGCCTCTCCTGCTCATCTGGCAAAATTCAACACCGAAATTGCGAACGTCCAGCGATTGCTCCTACACTAAAGGTGCCAGCCCTGAAAGCTCTTGCTGGTCCTCATCTCCCACTGGTAACCTCTCAAACGAACCACAAACACTTGGGCTCTGACTTGTTTGGCCTACTAAAACTTACAACGTACACAGCCTCTCCTTCTCAATCTGGCCAGAGCTCAACACCGGAATTGCGAACGTCCAGCGATTGCTCCTACACTAAAGGTGCCAGCCCTGAAAGCTCTTGCTGGTCCTCATCTCCCACTGGTAACCTCTCAAACGAACCACAAACACTTGGGCTCGGAACTTGTTTAGCCTACTACAACTTCCAACGTACACAGCCTCTCCTGCTCAATCTGGCCAGAGCTCAACACCGGAATCGCGAACTATTGCTCCTACACTAAAGGTGCCAGCCCTGAAAGCTCTTGCTGGTCCTCATCTCCCACTGGTAACCTCTCAAACGAACCACAAACACTTGGGCTCGGAACTTGTTTAGCCTACTACAACTTCCAACGTACACAGCGTCTCCTGCTCAATCTGGCCAGAGCTCAACACCGGAATCGCGAACGTTCCAGCGATTGCTCCTACACTAAAGGTGCCAGCCCTGAAAGCTCTTGCTGGTCCTCATCTCCCACTGGTAACCTCTCAAATGAACCACAAACACTTGGGCTCTGAACTTGTTTAGCCTACTAAAACTTCCAACGTACACAGCCTCTCCTGCTCAATCTGGCTAAAATTATCTAACACCGAAATTGCGAACGTCCAGCGATTGCTCCTACACTAAAGGTGCCAGCCCTGAAAGCTCTTGCTGGTCCTCATCTCCCACTAGTAACCTCTCAAACGAACCACAAACACTTGGGCTCTGAACTTGTTTAGCCTACTAAAACTTCCAACGTAACACTCCCTCGCCTGCTCAATCTGGCCAGAGCTCAACACCGGAATTGCGAACGTCCAGCGATTGCTCCTACACTAAAGGTGCCAGCCCTGAAAGCTCTTGCTGATCCTCATCTCCCACTAGTAACCTCTCAAACGAACCACAAACACTTGGGCTCTGAACTTGTTTAGCCTACTAAAACTTCCAACATACACAGCCTCGCCTGCTCAATCTGGCCAGAGCTCAACACCGGAATTGCGAACGTACAGCGATTGCTTCTACACTAAAGGTGCCAGCCCTGAAAGCTCTTGCTGGTCCTCATCTCCCACTGGTAACCTCTCAAACGAACCACAAACACTTGGGCTCTGAAATTGTTTAGCCTGCTAAAACTTCCAACGTACACAGCCTCTCCTGCTCAATCTGGCCAAAATTCAACACCGGAATTGCGAACGTCCAGCGATTGCTCCTACACTAAAGGTGCCAGCCCTGAAAGCTCTTGCTGGTCCTCATCTCCCACTGGTAACCTCTCAAACGAACCACAAACACTTGGGCTCGGAACTTGTTTAGCCTACTAAAACTTCCAACGTACACTCCCTCGCCTGCTCAATCTGGCCAGAGCTCAACACCGGAATTGCGAACGTCCAGCGATTGCTCCTACACTAAAGGTGCCAGCCCTGAAAGCTCTTGCTGGTCCTCATCTCCCACTGGTAACCTCTCAAACGAACCACAAACACTTGGGCTCTGAACTTGTTTGGCCTACTAAAACTTACAACGTACACAGCCTCTCCTTCTCAATCTGGCCAGAGCTCAACACCGGAATTTGCGAACGTCCAGCGATTGCTCCTACACTAAAGGTGCCAGCCCTGAAAGCTCTTGCTGGTCCTCATCTCCCACTGGTAACCTCTCAAACGAACCACAAACACTTGGGCTCGGAACTTGTTTAGCCTACTACAACTTCCAACGTACACAGCCTCTCCTGCTCAATCTGGCCAGAGCTCAACACCGGAATCGCGAACGTCCAGCGATTGCTCCTACACTAAAGGTGCCAGCCCTGAAAGCTCTTGCTGGTCCTCATCTCCCACTGGTAACCTCTCAAACGAACCACAAACACTTGGGCTCGGAACTTGTTTAGCCTACTACAACTTCCAACGTACACAGCGTCTCCTGCTCAATCTGGCCAGAGCTCAACACCGGAATCGCGAACGTCCAGCGATTGCTCCTACACTAAAGGTGCCAGCCCTGAAAGCTCTTGCTGGTCCTCATCTCCCACTGGTAACCTCTCAAATGAACCACAAACACTTGGGCTCTGAACTTGTTTAGCCTACTAAAACTTCCAACGTACACAGCCTCTCCTGCTCAATCTGGCTAAAATTCAACACCGAAATTGCGAACGTCCAGCGATTGCTCCTACACTAAAGGTGCCAGCCCTGAAAGCTCTTGCTGGTCCTCATCTCCCACTAGTAACCTCTCAAACGAACCACAAACACTTGGGCTCTGAACTTGTTTAGCCTACTAAAACTTCCAACGTACACTCCCTCGCCTGCTCAATCTGGCCAGAGCTCAACACCGGAATTGCGAACGTCCAGCGATTGCTCCTACACTAAAGGTGCCAGCCCTGAAAGCTCTTGCTGGTCCTCATCTCCCACTAGTAACCTCTCAAACGAACCACAAACACTTGGGCTCTGAACTTGTTTAGCCTACTAAAACTTCCAACATACACAGCCTCGCCTGCTCAATCTGGCCAGAGCTCAACACCGGAATTGCGAACGTACAGCGATTGCTTCTACACTAAAGGTGCCAGCCCTGAAAGCTCTTGCTGGTCCTCATCTCCCACTGGTAACCTCTCAAACGAACCACAAACACTTGGGCTCTGAAATTGTTTAGCCTGCTAAAACTTCCAACGTACACAGCCTCTCCTGCTCAATCTGGCCAAAATTCAACACCGGAATTGCGAACGTCCAGCGATTGCTCCTACACTAAAGGTGCCAGCCCTGAAAGCTCTTGCTGGTCCTCATCTCCCACTGGTAACCTCTCAAACGAACCACAAACACTTGGGCTCTGAACTTGTTTAGCCTACTAAAACTTCCAACGTACACTCCCTCGCCTGCTCAATCTGGCCAGAGCTCAACACCGGAATTGCGAACGTCCAGCGATTGCTCCTACACTAAAGGTGCCAGCCCTGAAAGCTCTTGCTGGTCCTCATCTCCCACTGGTAACCTCTCAAACGAACCACAAACACTTGGGCTCTAAACTTGTTTAGCCTACTAAAACTTCCAACGTACACAGCCTCTCCTGCTCAATCTGGCCAAAATTCAACACCGAAATTGCGAACGTCCAGCGATTGCTCCTACACTAAAGGTGCCAGCCCTGAAAGCTCTTGCTGGTCCTCATCTCCCACTGGTAACCTCTCAAACGAACCACAAACACTTGGGCTCTGAACTTGTTTAGCCTACTACAACTTCCAACGTACACAGCCTCTCCTGCTCAATCTGGCCAGAGCTCAACACCGGAATCGCGAACGTCCAGCGATTGCTCCTACACTAAAGGTGCCAGCCCTGAAAGCTCTTGCTGGTCCTCATCTCCCACTGGTAACCTCTCAAACGAACCACAAACACTTGGGCTCTGAACTTGTTTAGCCTACTAAAACTTCCAACGTACACAGCCTCTCCTGCTCAATCTGGCTAAAATTCAACACCGAAATTGCGAACGTCCAGCGATTGCTCCTTACACTAAAGGTGCCAGCCCTGAAAGCTCTTGCTGGTCCTCATCTCCCACTAGTAACCTCTCAAACGAACCACAAACACTTGGGCTCTGAACTTGTTTAGCCTACTAAAACTTCCAACGTACACTCCCTCACCTGCTCAATCTGGCCAGAGCTCAACACCGGAATTGCGAACGTCCAGCGATTGCTCCTACACTAAAGGTGCCAGCCCTGAAAGCTCTTGCTGGTCCTCATCTCCCACTGGTAACCTCTCAAACGAACCACAAACACTTGGGCTCTAAACTTGTTTAGCCTACTAAAACTTCCAACGTACACAGCCTCTCCTGCTCAATCTGGCCAAAATTCAACACCGAAATTGCGAACGTCCAGCGATTGCTCCTACACTAAAGGTGCCAGCCCTGAAAGCTCTTGCTGGTCCTCATCTCCCACTGGTAACCTCTCAAACGAACCACAAACACTTGGGCTCTGAACTTGTTTGGCCTACTAAAACTTACAACGTACACAGCCTCTCCTTCTCAATCTGGCCAGAGCTCAACACCGGAATTGCGAACGTCCAGCGATTGCTCCTACACTAAAGGTGCCAGCCCTGAAAGCTCTTGCTGGTCCTCATCTCCCACTGGTAACCTCTCAAACGAACCACAAACACTTGGGCTCGGAACTTGTTTAGCCTACTAAAACTTCCAACGTACACAGCCTCTCCTGCTCAATCTGGCCAGAGCTCAACACCGGAATCGCGAACGTCCAGCGATTGCTCCTACACTAAAGGTGCCAGCCCTGAAAGCTCTTGCTGGTCCTCATCTCCACTGGTAACCTCTCAAACGAACCACAAACACTTGGGCTCGGAACTTGTTTAGCCTACTACAACTTCCAACGTACACAGCCTCTCCTGCTCAATCTGGCCAGAGCTCAACACCGGAATCGCGAACGTCCAGCGATTGCTCCTACACTAAAGGTGCCAGCCCTGAAAGCTCTTGCTGGTCCTCATCTCCCACTGGTAACCTCTCAAACGAACCACAAACACTTGGGCTCTGAACTTGTTTAGCCTACTAAAACTTCCAACGTACACAGCCTCTCCTGCTCAATCTGGCTAAAATTCAACACCGAAATTGCGAACGTCCAGCGATTGCTCCTACACTAAAGGTGCCAGCCCTGAAAGCTCTTGCTGGTCCTCATCTCCCACTAGTAACCTCTCAAACGAACCACAAACACTTGGGCTCTGAACTTGTTTAGCCTACTAAAACTTCCAACGTACACTCCCTCGCCTGCTCAATCTGGCCAGAGCTCAACACCGGAATTGCGAACGTCCAGCGATTGCTCCTACACTAAAGGTGCCAGCCCTGAAAGCTCTTGCTGGTCCTCATCTCCCACTAGTAACCTCTCAAACGAACCACAAACACTTGGGCTCTGAACTTGTTTAGCCTACTAAAACTTCCAACATACACAGCCTCGCCTGCTCAATCTGGCCAGAGCTCAACACCGGAATTGCGAACGTTACAGCGATTGCTTCTACACTAAAGGTGCCAGCCCTGAAAGCTCTTGCTGGTCCTCATCTCCCACTGGTAACCTCTCAAACGAACCACAAACACTTGGGCTCTGAAATTGTTTAGCCTGCTAAAACTTCCAACGTACACAGCCTCTCCTGCTCAATCTGGCCAAAATTCAACACCGGAATTGCGAACGTCCAGCGATTGCTCCTACACTAAAGGTGCCAGCCCTGGAAAGCTCTTGCTGGTCCTCATCTCCCACTGGTAACCTCTCAAACGAACCACAAACACTTGGGCTCTGAACTTGTTTAGCCTACTAAAACTTCCAACGTACACTCCCTCGCCTGCTCAATCTGGCCAGAGCTCAACACCGGAATTGCGAACGTCCAGCGATTGCTCCTACACTAAAGGTGCCAGCCCTGAAAGCTCTTGCTGGTCCTCATCTCCCATGGTAACCTCTCAAACGAACCACAAACACTTGGGCTCTAAAACTGTTTAGCCTACTAAAACTTCCAACGTACACAGCCTCTCCTGCTCAATCTGGCCAAAATTCAACACCGAAATTGCGAACGTCCAGCGATTGCTCCTACACTAAAGGTGCCAGCCCTGAAAGCTCTTGCTGGTCCTCATCTCCCACTGGTAACCTCTCAAACGAACCACAAAACACTTGGGCTCTGAACTTGTTTGGCCTACTAAAACTTACAACGTACACAGCCTCTCCTTCTCAATCTGGCCAGAGCTCAACACCGGAATTGCGAACGTCCAGCGATTGCTCCTACACTAAAGGTGCCAGCCCTGAAAGCTCTTGCTGGTCCTCATCTCCTCACATGGTAACCTCTCAAACGACCACAACACTTGGGCTCGGAACTTGTTTAGCCTACTACAACTTCCAACGTACACAGCCTCTCCTGCTCAATCTGGCCAGAGCTCAACACCGGAATCGCGAACGTCCAGCGATTGCTCCTACACTAAAGGTGCCAGCCCTGAAAGCTCTTGCTGGTCCTCATCTCCACTGGTAACCTCTCAAACGAACCACAAACACTTGGGCTCGGAACTTGTTTAGCCTACTACAACTTCCAACGTACACAGCGTCTCCTGCTCAATCTGGCCAGAGCTCAACACCGGAATCCGCGAACGTCCAGCGATTGCTCCTACACTAAAGGTGCCAGCCCTGAAAGCTCTTGCTGGTCCTCATCTCCCACTGGTAACCTCTCAAATGAACCACAAACACTTGGGCTCTGAACTTGTTTAGCCTACTAAAACTTCCAACGTACACAGCCTCTCCTGCTCAATCTGGCTAAAATTCAACACCGGAAATTGCGAACGTCCAGCGATTGCTCCTACACTAAAGGTGCCAGCCCTGAAAGCTCTTGCTGGTCCTCATCTCCCACTAGTAACCTCTCAAACGAACCACAAACACTTGGGCTCTGAACTTGTTTAGCCTACTAAAACTTCCAACGTACACTCCCTCGCCTGCTCAATCTGGCCAGAGCTCAACACCGGAATTGCGAACGACATAACAGCGATTGCTCCTACACTAAAGGTGCCAGCCCTGAAAGCTCTTGCTGGTCCTCATCTCCCACTAGTAACCTCTCAAACGAACCACAAACACTTGGGCTCTGAACTTGTTTAGCCTACTAAAACTTCCAACATACACAGCCTCGCCTGCTCAATCTGGCCAGAGGCTCAACACCGGAATTGCGAACGTACAGCGATTGCTTCTACACTAAGGTGCCAGCCCTGAAAGCTCTTGCTGGTCCTCATCTCCCACTGGTAACCTCTCAAACGAACCACAAACACTTGGGCTCTGAAATTGTTTAGCCTGCTAAAACTTCCAACGTACACAGCCTCTCCTGCTCAATCTGGCCAAAATTCAACACCGGAATTGCGAACGTCCAGCGATTGCTCTACACTAAAGGTGCCAGCCCTGAAAGCTCTTGCTGGTCCTCATCTCCCACTGGTAACCTCTCAAACGAACCACAAACACTTGGGCTCTGAACTTGTTTAGCCTACTAAAACTTCCAACGTACACTCCCTCGCCTGCTCAATCTGGCCAGAGCTCAACACCGGAATTGCGAACGTCCAGCGATTGCTCTACACTAAAGGTGCCAGCCCTGAAAGCTCTTGCTGGTCCTCATCTCCACTGGTAACCTCTCAAACGAACCACAAACACTTGGGCTCTAAACTTGTTTAGCCTACTAAAACTTCCAACGTACACAGCCTCTCCTGCTCAATCTGGCCAAAATTCAACACCGAAATTGCGAACGTCCAGCGATTGCTCCTACACTAAAGGTGCCAGCCCTGAAAGCTCTTGCTGGTCCTCATCTCCCACTGGTAACCTCTCAAACGAACCACAAACACTTGGGCTCTGAACTTGTTTAGCCTACTACAACTTCCAACGTACACAGCCTCTCCTGCTCAATCTGGCCAGAGCTCAACACCGGAATCGCGAACGTCCAGCGATTGCTCCTACACTAAAGGTGCCAGCCCTGAAAGCTCTTGCTGGTCCTCATCTCCCACTGGTAACCTCTCAAACGAACCACAAACACTTGGGCTCTGAACTTGTTTAGCCTACTAAAACTTCCAACGTACACAGCCTCTCCTGCTCAATCTGGCTAAAATTCAACACCGAAATTGCGAAACGTCCAGCGATTGCTCCTACACTAAAGGTGCCAGCCCTGAAAGCTCTTGCTGGTCCTCATCTCCCACTAGTAACCTCTCAAACGAACCACAAACACTTGGGCTCTGAACTTGTTTAGCCTACTAAAACTTCCAACGTACACTCCCTCACCTGCTCAATCTGGCCAGAGCTCAACACCGGAATTGCGAACGTCCAGCGATTGCTCCTACACTAAAGGTGCCAGCCCTGAAAGCTCTTGCTGGTCCTCATCTCCCACTGGTAACTCTCAAACGAACCACAAACACTTGGGCTCTAAACTTGTTTAGCCTACTAAAACTTCCAACGTACACAGCCTCTCCTGCTCAATCTGGCCAAAATTCAACACCGAAATTGCGAACGTCCAGCGATTGCTCCTACACTAAAGGTGCCAGCCCTGAAAGCTCTTGCTGGTCCTCATCTCCCACTGGTAACCTCTCAAACGAACCACAAACACTTGGGCTCTGAACTTGTTTGGCCTACTAAAACTTACAACGTACACAGCCTCTCCTTCTCAATCTGGCCAGAGCTCAACACCGGAATTGCGAACGTCCAGCGATTGCTCCTACACTAAAGGTGCCAGCCCTGAAAGCTCTTGCTGGTCCTCATCTCCCACTGGTAACCTCTCAAACGAACCACAAACACTTGGGCTCTGAACTTGTTTAGCCTACTACAACTTCCAACGTACACAGCCTCTCCTGCTCAATCTGGCCAGAGCTCAACACCGGAATCGCGAACGTCCAGCGATTGCTCCTACACTAAAGGTGCCAGCCCTGAAAGCTCTTGCTGGTCCTCATCTCCCACTGGTAACCTCTCAAACGAACCACAAACACTTGGGCTCGGAACTTGTTTAGCCTACTACAACTTCCAACGTACACAGCCTCTCCTGCTCAATCTGGCCAGAGCTCAACACCGGAATCGCGAACGTCCAGCGATTGCTCCTACACTAAAGGTGCCAGCCCTGAAAGCTCTTGCTGGTCCTCATCTCCCACTGGTAACCTCTCAAACGAACCACAAACACTTGGGCTCTGAACTTGTTTAGCCTACTAAAACTTCCAACGTACACAGCCTCTCCTGCTCAATCTGGCTAAAATTCAACACCGAAATTGCGAACGTCCAGCGATTGCTCCTACACTAAAGGTGCCAGCCCTGAAAGCTCTTGCTGGTCCTCATCTCCCACTAGTAACCTCTCAAACGAACCACAAACACTTGGGCTCTGAACTTGTTTAGCCTACTAAAACTTCCAACGTACACTCCCTCGCCTGCTCAATCTGGCAGAGCTCAACACCGGAATTGCGAACGTCCAGCGATTGCTCCTACACTAAAGGTGCCAGCCCTGAAAGCTCTTGCTGGTCCTCATCTCCCACTAGTAACCTCTCAAACGAACCACAAACACTGGGCTCTGAACTTGTTTAGCCTACTAAAACTTCCAACATACACAGCCTCGCCTGCTCAATCTGGCCAGAGCTCAACACTGGAATTGCGAACGTACAGCGATTGCTTCTACACTAAAGGTGCCAGCCCTGAAAGCTCTTGCTGGTCCTCATCTCCCACTGGTAACCTCTCAAACGAACCACAAACACTTGGGCTCTGAAATTGTTTAGCCTGCTAAAACTTCCAACGTACACAGCCTCTCCTGCTCAATCTGGCCAAAATTCAACACCGAATTGCGAACGTCCAGCGATTGCTCCTACACTAAAGGTGCCAGCCCTGAAAGCTCTTGCTGGTCCTCCTCTCCCACTGGTAACCTCTCAAACGAACCACAAACACTTGGGCTCTGAACTTGTTTAGCCTACTAAAACTTCCAACGTACACTCCCTCGCCTGCTCAATCTGGCCAGAGCTCAACACCGGAATTGCGAACGTCCAGCGATTGCTCCTACACTAAAGGTGCCAGCCCTGAAAGCTCTTGCTGGTCCTCATCTCCCACTGGTAACCTCTCAAACGAACCACAAACACTTGGGCTCTAAACTTGTTTAGCCTACTAAAACTTCCAACGTACACAGCCTCTCCTGCTCAATCTGGCCAAAATTCAACACCCGAAATTGCGAACGTCCAGCGATTGCTCCTACACTAAAGGTGCCAGCCCTGAAAGCTCTTGCTGGTCCTCATCTCCCACTGGTAACCTCTCAAACGAACCACAAACACTTGGGCTCGGAACTTGTTTAGCCTACTACAACTTCCAACGTACACAGCCTCTCCTGCTCAATCTGGCCAGAGCTCAACACCGGAATCGCGAACGTCCAGCGATTGCTCCTACACTAAAGGTGCCAGCCCTGAAAGCTCTTGCTGGTCCTCATCTCCCACTGGTAACCTCTCAAACGAACCACAAACACTTGGGCTCTGAACTTGTTTAGCCTACTAAAACTTCCAACGTACACAGCCTCTCCTGCTCAATCTGGCTAAAATTCAACACCGGAATTGCGAACGTCCAGCGATTGCTCCTACACTAAAGGTGCCAGCCCTGAAAGCTCTTGCTGGTCCTCATCTCCCACTAGTAACCTCTCAAACGAACCACAAACACTTGGGCTCTGAACTTGTTTAGCCTACTAAAACTTCCAACGTACACTCCCTCACCTGCTCAATCTGGCCAGAGCTCAACACCGGAATTGCGAACGTCCAGCGATTGCTCCTACACTAAAGGTGCCAGCCCTGAAAGCTCTTGCTGGTCCTCATCTCCCACTAGTAACCTCTCAAACGAACCACAAACACTTGGGCTCTGAACTTGTTTAGCCTACTAAAACTTCCAACATACACAGCCTCGCCTGCTCAATCTGGCCAGAGCTCAACACCGGAATTGCGAACGTACAGCGATTGCTTCTACACTAAAGGTGCAGCCCTGAAAGCTCTTGCTGGTCCTCATCTCCCACTGGTAACCTCTCAAACGAACCACAAACACTTGGGCTCTGAAATTGTTTAGCCTGCTAAAACTTCCAACGTACACAGCCTCTTCTGCTCAATCTGGCCAAAATTCAACACCGAAATTGCGAACGTCCAGCGATTGCTCCTACACTAAAGGTGCCAGCCCTGAAAGCTCTTGCTGGTCCTCATCTCCCACTGGTAACCTCTCAAACGAACCACAAACACTTGGGCTCTGAACTTGTTTAGCCTACTAAAACTTCCAACGTACACTCCCTCGCCTGCTCAATCTGGCCAGAGCTCAACACCGGAATTGCGAACGTCCAGCGATTGCTCCTACACTAAAGGTGCCAGCCCTGAAAGCTCTTGCTGGTCCTCATCTCCCACTGGTAACCTCTCAAACGAACCACAAACACTTGGGCTCTAAACTTGTTTAGCCTACTAAAACTTCCAACGTACACAGCGTCTCCTGCTCAATCTGGCCAGAGCTCAACACCGAAATTGCGAACGTCCAGGGATTGCTCCTACACTAAAGGTGCCAGCCCTGAAAGCTCTTGCTGGTCCTCATCTCCCACTGGTAACCTCTCAAACGAACCACAAACACTTGGGCTCGGAACTTGTTTGGCCTACTAAAACTTCCAACGTACACAGCCTCTCCTGCTCAATCTGGCCAGAGCTCAACACCGGAATTGCGAACGTCCAGCGATTGCTCCTACACTAAAGGTGCCAGCCCTGAAAGCTCTTGCTGGTCCTCATCTCCCACTGGTAACCTCTCAAACGAACCACAAACACTTGGGCTCGGAACTTGTTTAGCCTACTAAAACTTCCAACGTACACAGCCTCTCCTGCTCAATCTGGCCAAAATTCAACACCGAAATTGCGAACGTCCAGCGATTGCTCCTACACTAAAGGTGCCAGCCCTGAAAGCTCTTGCTGGTCCTCATCTCCCACTGGTAACCTCTCAAACGAACCACAAACACTTGGGCTCGGAACTTGTTTAGCCTACAAAAACTTCCGACGTACACAGCCTCTCCTGCTCAATCTGGCCAGAGCTCAACACCGGAATTGCGAATGTCCAGCGATTGCTCCTACACTAAAGGTGCCAGCCCTGAAAGCTCTTGCTGGTCCTCCTCTCCCACTGGTAACCTCTCAAACGAACCACAAACACTTGGGCTCTAAACATGTTTAGCCTACTAAAACTTCAAACGTACACAGCCTCTCCTGCTCAATTTGGCCAGAGCTCAACACTGAAATTGCGAACGTCCAGCGATTGCTCCTACACTAAAGGTGCCAGCCCTGAAAGCTCTTGCTGGTCCTCATCTCCCACTAGTAACCTCTCAAACGAACCACAAACACTTGGGCTCTGAACTTGTTTAGCCTACTAAAACTTCCAACGTACACTCCCTCGCCTGCTCAATCTGGCCAGAGCTCAACACCGGAATTGCGAACGTCCAGCGATTGCTCCTACACTAAAGGTGCCAGGCCTGAAAGCTCTTGCTGGTCCTCATCTCCCACTGGTAACCTCTCAAACGAACCACAAACACTTGGGCTCTGAACTTGTTTAGCCTACTAAAACTTCCAACGTACACAGCCTCTCCTGCTCAATCTGGCTAAAATTCAACACCGAAATTGCGAACGTCCAGGGATTGCTCCTACACTAAAGGTGCCAGCCCTGAAAGCTCTTGCTGGTCCTCATCTCCCACTGGTAACCTCTCAAACGAACCACAAACACTTGGGCTCTGAACTTGTTTAGCCTACTAAAACTTCCAACGTACACAGCCTCTTCTGCTCAATCTGGCCAAAATTCAACACCGAAATTGCGAACGTCCAGCGATTGCTCCTACACTAAAGGTGCCAGCCCTGAAAGCTCTTGCTGGTCCTCATCTCCCACTGGTAACCTCTCAAACGAACCACAAACACTTGGGCTCTGAACTTGTTTAGCCTACTAAAACTTCCAACGTACACTCCCTCGCCTGCTCAATCTGGCCAGAGCTCAACACCGGAATTGCGAACGTCCAGCGATTGCTCCTACACTAAAGGTGCCAGCCTTGAAAGCTCTTGCTGGTCCTCATCTCCCACTGGTAACCTCTCAAACGAACCACAAACACTTGGGCTCGGAACTTGTTTAGCCTACTAAAACTTCCGACGTACACAGCCTCTCCTGCTCAATCTGGCCAAAATTCAACACCGGAATTGCAAAGGTCCACGGATTGCTCCTACAATAAAGGTGCCAGCCCTGAAAGCTCTTGCTGGTCCTCATCTCCCACTGGTAACCTCTCAAACGAACCACAAACACTTGGGCTCGGAACTTGTTTAGCCTACTAAAACTTCCAACGTACACAGCCTCTCCTGCTCAATCTGGCCAGAGCTCAACACCGGAATCGCGAACGTCCAGCGATTGCTCCTACACTAAAGGTGCCAGCCCTGAAAGCTCTTGCTGGTCCTCATCTCCCACTAGTAACCTCTCAAACGAACCACAAACACTTGGGCTCTGAACTTGTTTAGCCTACTAAAACTTCCAACGTACACAGCCTCGCCTGCTCAATCTGGCTAAAATTCAACACCGAAATTGCGAACGTCCAGCGATTGCTCCTACACTAAAGGTGCCAGCCCTGAAAGCTCTTGCTGGTCCTCATCTCCCACTGGTAACCTCTCAAACGAACCACAAACACTTGGGCTCTAAACTTGTTTAGCCTACTAAAACTTCCAATGTACACAGCGTCTCCTGCTCAATCTGGCCAGAGCTCAACACCGAAATTGCGAACGTCCAGCGATTGCTCCTACACTAAAGGTGCCAGCCCTGAAAGCTCTTGCTGGTCCTCATCTCCCACTGGTAACCTCTCAAACGAACCACAAACACTTGGGCTCTGAACTTGTTTAGCCTACTAAAACTTCCAACGTACACTCCCTCGCCTGCTCAATCTGGCCAGAGCTCAACACCGGAATTGCGAACGTCCAGCGATTGCTCCTACACTAAAGGTGCCAGCCCTGAAAGCTCTTGCTGGTCCTCATCTCCCACTGGTAACCTCTCAAACGAACCACAAACACTTGGGCTCTAAACTTGTTTAGCCTACTAAAACTTCCAACGTACACAGCGTCTCCTGCTCAATCTGGCCAGAGCTCAACACCGAAATTGCGAACGTCCAGCGATTGCTCCTACACTAAAGGTGCCAGCCCTGAAAGCTCTTGCTGGTCCTCATCTCCCACTGGTAACCTCTCAAACGAACCACAAACACTTGGGCTCTGAACTTGTTTGGCCTACTAAAACTTAGAACGTACACAGCCTCTCCTTCTCAATCTGGCCAGAGCTCAACACCGGAATTGCGAACGTCCAGCGATTGCTCCTACACTAAAGGTGCCAGCCCTGAAAGCTCTTGCTGGTCCTCATCTCCCACTGGTAACCTCTCAAACGAACCACAAACACTTGGGCTCTGAACTTGTTTGGCCTACTAAAACTTACAACGTACACAGCCTCTCCTTCTCAATCTGGCCAGAGCTCAACACCGGAATTGCGAACGTCCAGCGATTGCTCCTACACTAAAGGTGCCAGCCCTGAAAGCTCTTGCTGGTCCTCATCTCCCACTGGTAACCTCTCAAACGAACCACAAACACTTGGGCTCGGAACTTGTTTAGCCTACTACAACTTCCAACGTACACAGCCTCTCCTGCTCAATCTGGCCAGAGCTCAACACCGGAATCGCGAACGTCCAGCGATTGCTCCTACACTAAAGGTGCCAGCCCTGAAAGCTCTTGCTGGTCCTCATCTCCCACTGGTAACCTCTCAAACGAACCACAAACACTTGGGCTCGGAACTTGTTTAGCCTACTACAACTTCCAACGTACACAGCCTCTCCTGCTCAATCTGGCCAGAGCTCAACACCGGAATCGTGAACGTCCAGCGATTGCTCCTACACTAAAGGTGCCAGCCCTGAAAGCTCTTGCTGGTCCTCATCTCCCACTGGTAACCTCTCAAACGAACCACAAACACTTGGGCTCTGAACTTGTTTAGCCTACTAAAACTTCCAACGTACACAGCCTCTCCTGCTCAATCTGGCTAAAATTCAACACCGAAATTGCGAACGTCCAGCGATTGCTCCTACACTAAAGGTGCCAGCCCTGAAAGCTCTTGCTGGTCCTCATCTCCCACTGGTAACCTCTCAAACGAACCACAAACACTTGGGCTCTGAAATTGTTTAGCCTACTAAAACTTCCAACGTACACAGCCTCTCCTGCTCAATCTGGCCAGAGCTCAACACCGGAATTGCGAACGTCCAGCGATTGCTCCTACACTAAAGGTGCCAGCCCTGAAAGCTCTTGCTGGTCCTCATCTCCCACTAGTAACCTCTCAAACGAACCACAAACACTTGGGCTCTGAACTTGTTTAGCCTACTAAAACTTCCAACATACACAGCCTCGCCTGCTCAATCTGGCCAGAGCTCAACACCGGAATTGCGAACGTACAGCGATTGCTTCTACACTAAAGGTGCCAGCCCTGAAAGCTCTTGCTGGTCCTCATCTCCCACTGGTAACCTCTCAAACGAACCACAAACACTTGGGCTCTGAAATTGTTTAGCCTACTAAAACTTCCAACGTACACAGCCTCTTCTGCTCAATCTGGCCAAAATTCAACACCGAAATTGCGAACGTCCAGCGATTGCTCCTACACTAAAGGTGCCAGCCCTGAAAGCTCTTGCTGGTCCTCATCTCCCACTGGTAACCTCTCAAACGAACCACAAACACTTGGGCTCTGAACTTGTTTAGCCTACTAAAACTTCCAACGTACTCTCCCTCGCCTGCTCAATCTGGCCAGAGCTCAACACCGGAATTGCGAACGTCCAGCGATTGCTCCTACACTAAAGGTGCCAGCCCTGAAAGCTCTTGCTGGTCCTCATCTCCCACTGGTAACCTCTCAAACGAACCACAAACACTTGGGCTCTAAACTTGTTTAGCCTACTAAAACTTCCAACGTACACAGCCTCTTCTGCTCAATCTGGCCAAAATTCAACACCGAAATTGCGAACGTCCAGCGATTGCTCCTACACTAAAGGTGCCAGCCCTGAAAGCTCTTGCTGGTCCTCATCTCCCACTGGTAACCTCTCAAACGAACCACAAACACTTGGGCTCGGAACTTGTTTAGCCTACTACAACTTCCAACGTACACAGCCTCTCCTGCTCAATCTGGCCAGAGCTCAACACCGGAATCGCGAACGTCCAGCGATTGCTCCTACACTAAAGGTGCCAGCCCTGAAAGCTCTTGCTGGTCCTCATCTCCCACTGGTAACCTCTCAAACGAACCACAAACACTTGGGCTCTGAACTTGTTTAGCCTACTAAAACTTCCAACATACACAGCCTCGCCTGCTCAATCTGGCCAGAGCTCAACACCGGAATTGCGAACGTACAGCGATTGCTTCTACACTAAAGGTGCCAGCCCTGAAAGCTCTTGCTGGTCCTCATCTCCCACTGGTAACCTCTCAAACGAACCACAAACACTTGGGCTCTGAAATTGTTTAGCCTGCTAAAACTTCCAACGTACACAGCCTCTTCTGCTCAATCTGGCCAAAATTCAACACCGAAATTGCGAACGTCCAGCGATTGCTCCTACACTAAAGGTGCCAGCCCTGAAAGCTCTTGCTGGTCCTCATCTCCCACTGGTAACCTCTCAAACGAACCACAAACACTTGGGCTCTGAACTTGTTTAGCCTACTAAAACTTCCAACGTACACTCCCTCGCCTGCTCAATCTGGCCAGAGCTCAACACCGGAATTGCGAACGTCCAGCGATTGCTCCTACACTAAAGGTGCCAGCCCTGAAAGCTCTTGCTGGTCCTCATCTCCCACTGGTAACCTCTCAAACGAACCACAAACACTTAGGCTCTAAACTTGTTTAGCCTACTAAAACTTCCAACGTACACAGCCTCTCCTGCTCAATCTGGCCAAAATTCAACACCGAAATTGCGAACGTCCAGCGATTGCTCCTACACTAAAGGTGCCAGCCCTGAAAGCTCTTGCTGGTCCTCATCTCCCACTGGTAACCTCTCAAACGAACCACAAACACTTGGGCTCGGAACTTGTTTAGCCTACTACAACTTCCAACGTACACAGCCTCTCCTGCTCAATCTGGCCAGAGCTCAACACCGGAATCGCGAACGTCCAGCGATTGCTCCTACACTAAAGGTGCCAGCCCTGAAAGCTCTTGCTAGTCCTCATCTCCCACTGGTAACCTCTCAAACGAACCACAAACACTTGGGCTCTGAACTTGTTTAGCCTACTAAAACTTCCAACATACACAGCCTCGCCTGCTCAATCTGGCTAGAGCTCAACACCAGAATTGCGAACGTCCAGCGATTGCTCCTACACTAAAGGTGCCAGCCCTGAAAGCTCTTGCTGGTCCTCATCTCCCACTGGTAACCTCTCAAACGAACCACAAACACTTGGGCTCTGAACTTGTTTAGCCTACTAAAACTTCCAACGTACACTCCCTCGCCTGCTCGATCTGGCCAGAGCTCAACACCGGAATTGCGAACGTCCAGGGATTGCTCCTACACTAAAGGTGCCAGCCCTGAAAGCTCTTGCTGGTCCTCATCTCCCACTAGTAACCTCTCAAACGAACCACAAACACTTGGGCTCTAAACTTGTTTAGCCTACTAAAACTTCCAATGTACACAGCGTCTCCTGCTCAATCTGGCCAGAGCTCAACACCGAAATTGCGAACGTCCAGCGATTGCTCCTACACTAAAGGTGCCAGCCCTGAAAGCTCTTGCTGGTCCTCATCTCCCACTGGTAACCTCTCAAACGAACCACAAACACTTGGGCTCTGAACTTGTTTGGCCTACTAAAACTTACAACGTACACAGCCTCTCCTGCTCAATCTGGCCAGAGCTCAACACCGGAATTGCGAACGTCCAGCGATTGCTCCTACACTAAAGGTGCCAGCCCTGAAAGCTCTTGCTGGTCCTCATCTCCCACTGGTAACCTCTCAAACGAACCACAAACACTTGGGCTCTGAACTTGTTTAGGCTACTAAAACTTCCAACGTACACTCCCTCGCCTGCTCAATCTGGCCAAAATTCAACACCGAAATCGCGAACGTCCAGGGATTGCTCCTACACTAAAGGTGCCAGTCCTGAAAGCTCTTGCTGGTCCTCATCTCCCACTGGTAACCTCTCAAACGAACCACAAACACTTGGGCTCTAAACTTGTTTAGCCTACTAAAACTTCCAACGTACACAGCGTCTCCTGCTCAATCTGGCCAGAGCTCAACACCGAAATTGCGAACGTCCAGCGATTGCTCCTACACTAAAGGTGCCAGCCCTGAAAGCTCTTGCTGGTCCTCATCTCCCACTGGTAACCTCTCAAACGAACCACAAACACTTGGGCTCTGAACTTGTTTGGCCTACTAAAACTTCCAACGTACACAGCCTCTCCTTCTCAATCTGGCCAGAGCTCAACACCGGAATTGCGAACGTCCAGCGATTGCTCCTACACTAAAGGTGCCAGCCCTGAAAGCTCTTGCTGGTCCTCATCTCCCACTGGTAACCTCTCAAACGAACCACAAACACTTGGGCTCGGAACTTGTTTAGCCTACTAAAACTTCCAACGTACACAGCCTCTCCTGCTCAATCTGGCCAAAATTCAACACCGAAATTGCGAACGTCCAGCGATTGCTCCTACACTAAAGGTGCCAGCCCTGAAAGCTCTTGCTGGTCCTCATCTCCCACTGGTAACCTCTCAAACGAACCACAAACACTTGGGCTCGGAACTTGTTTAGCCTACTAAAACTTCCAACGTACACAGCCTCTTCTGCTCAATCTGGCCAGAGCTCAACACCGGAATTGCGAACGTCCAGCGATTGCTCCTACACTAAAGGTGCCAGCCCTGAAAGCTCTTGCTGGTCCTCCTCTCCCACTGGTAACCTCTCAAACGAACCACAAACACTTGGGCTCTAAACATGTTTAGCCTACTAAAACTTCAAACGTACACAGCCTCTCCTGCTCAATTTGGCCAGAGCTCAACACTGAAATTGCGAACGTCCAGCGATTGCTCCTACACTAAAGGTGCCAGCCCTGAAAGCTCTTGCTGGTCCTCATCTCCCACTAGTAACCTCTCAAACGAACCACAAACACTTGGGCTCTGAACTTGTTTAGCCTACTAAAACTTCCAACGTACACTCCCTCGCCTGCTCAATCTGGCCAGAGCTCAACACCGGAATTGCGAACGTCCAGCGATTGCTCCTACACTAAAGGTGCCAGCCCTGAAAGCTCTTGCTGGTCCTCATCTCCCACTGGTAACCTCTCAAACGAACCACAAACACTTGGGCTCTGAACTTGTTTAGCCTACTAAAACTTCCAACGTACACAGCCTCTCCTGCTCAATCTGGCTAAAATTCAACACCGAAATTGCGAATGTCCAGGGATTGCTCCTACACTAAAGGTGCCAGCCCTGAAAGCTCTTGCTGGTCCTCATCTCCCACTGGTAACCTCTCAAACGAACCACAAACACTTGGGCTCTGAAATTGTTTAGCCTACTAAAACTTCCAACGTACACAGCCTCTTCTGCTCAATCTGGCCAAAATTCAACACCGAAATTGCGAACGTCCAGCGATTGCTCCTACACTAAAGGTGCCAGCCCTGAAAGCTCTTGCTGGTCCTCCTCTCCCACTGGTAACCTCTCAAACGAACCACAAACACTTGGGCTCTGAACTTGTTTAGCCTACTAAAACTTCCAACGTACACTCCCTCGCCTGCTCAATCTGGCCAGAGCTCAACACCGGAATTGCGAACGTCCAGCGATTGCTCCTACACTAAAGGTGCCAGCCTTGAAAGCTCTTGCTGGTCCTCATCTCCCACTGGTAACCTCTCAAACGAACCACAAACACTTGGGCTCGGAACTTGTTTAGCCTACTAAAACTTCCAACGTACACAGCCTCTCCTGCTCAATCTGGCCAAAATTCAACACCGAAATTGCGAACGTCCAGCGATTGCTCCTACACTAAAGGTGCCAGCCCTGAAAGCTCTTGCTGGTCCTCATCTCCCACTGGTAACCTCTCAAACGAACCACAAACACTTGGGCTCGGAACTTGTTTAGCCTACTAAAACTTCCGACGTACACAGCCTCTCCTGCTCAATCTGGCCAGAGCTCAACACCGGAATTGCGAACGTCCAGCGATTGCTCCTACACTAAAGGTGCCAGCCCTGAAAGCTCTTGCTGGTCCTCATCTCCCACTGGTAACCTCTCAAACGAACCACAAACACTTGGGCTCTGAACTTGTTTAGGCTACTAAAACTTCCAACGTACACTCCCTCGCCTGCTCAATCTGGCCAAAATTCAACACCGAAATCGCGAACGTCCAGGGATTGCTCCTACACTAAAGGTGCCAGTCCTGAAAGCTCTTGCTGGTCCTCATCTCCCACTGGTAACCTCTCAAACGAACCACAAACACTTGGGCTCTAAACTTGTTTGGCCTACTAAAACTTACAACGTACACAGCCTCTCCTGCTCAATCTGGCCAGAGCTCAACACCGGAATTGCGAACGTCCAGCGATTGCTCCTACACTAAAGGTGCCAGCCCTGAAAGCTCTTGCTGGTCCTCATCTCCCACTGGTAACCTCTCAAACGAACCACAAACACTTGGGCTCTGAACTTGTTTAGGCTACTAAAACTTCCAACGTACACTCCCTCGCCTGCTCAATCTGGCCAAAATTCAACACCGAAATCGCGAACGTCCAGGGATTGCTCCTACACTAAAGGTGCCAGTCCTGAAAGCTCTTGCTGGTCCTCATCTCCCACTGGTAACCTCTCAAACGAACCACAAACACTTGGGCTCTAAACTTGTTTAGCCTACTAAAACTTCCAACGTACACAGCGTCTCCTGCTCAATCTGGCCAGAGCTCAACACCGAAATTGCGAACGTCCAGGGATTGCTCCTACACTAAAGGTGCCAGCCCTGAAAGCTCTTGCTGGTCCTCATCTCCCACTGGTAACCTCTCAAACGAACCACAAACACTTGGGCTCTGAACTTGTTTGGCCTACTAAAACTTCCAACGTACACAGCCTCTCCTTCTCAATCTGGCCAGAGCTCAACACCGGAATTGCGAACGTCCAGCGATTGCTCCTACACTAAAGGTGCCAGCCCTGAAAGCTCTTGCTGGTCCTCATCTCCCACTGGTAACCTCTCAAACGAACCACAAACACTTGGGCTCGGAACTTGTTTAGCCTACTAAAACTTCCAACGTACACAGCCTCTCCTGCTCAATCTGGCCAAAATTCAACACCGAAATTGCGAACGTCCAGCGATTGCTCCTACACTAAAGGTGCCAGCCCTGAAAGCTCTTGCTGGTCCTCATCTCCCACTGGTAACCTCTCAAACGAACCACAAACACTTGGGCTCGGAACTTGTTTAGCCTACTAAAACTTCCAACGTACACAGCCTCTCCTGCTCAATCTGGCCAGAGCTCAACACCGGAATTGCGAATGTCCAGCGATTGCTCCTACACTAAAGGTGCCAGCCCTGAAAGCTCTTGCTGGTCCTCATCTCCCACTGGTAACCTCTCAAACGAACCACAAACACTTGGGCTCTAAACATGTTTAGCCTACTAAAACTTCAAACGTACACAGCCTCTCCTGCTCAATTTGGCCAGAGCTCAACACTGAAATTGCGAACGTCCAGCGATTGCTCCTACACTAAAGGTGCCAGCCGTGAAAGCTCTTTCTGGTCCTCATCTCCCACTAGTAACCTCTCAAACGAACCACAAACACTTGGGCTCTGAACTTGTTTAGCCTACTAAAACTTCCAACGTACACTCCCTCGCCTGCTCAATCTGGCCAGAGCTCAACACCGGAATTGCGAACGTCCAGCGATTGCTCCTACACTAAAGGTGCCAGCCCTGAAAGCTCTTGCTGGTCCTCATCTCCCACTGGTAACCTCTCAAACGAACCACAAACACTTGGGCTCTAAACTTGTTTGGCCTACTAAAACTTACAACGTACACAGCCTCTCCTGCTCAATCTGGCCAGAGCTCAACACCGGAATTGCGAACGTCCAGCGATTGCTCCTACACTAAAGGTGCCAGCCCTGAAAGCTCTTGCTGGTCCTCATCTCCCACTGGTAACCTCTCAAACGAACCACAAACACTTGGGCTCTGAACTTGTTTAGGCTACTAAAACTTCCAACGTACACTCCCTCGCCTGCTCAATCTGGCCAAAATTCAACACCGAAATCGCGAACGTCCAGGGATTGCTCCTACACTAAAGGTGCCAGTCCTGAAAGCTCTTGCTGGTCCTCATCTCCCACTGGTAACCTCTCAAACGAACCACAAACACTTGGGCTCTAAACTTGTTTAGCCTACTAAAACTTCCAACGTACACAGCGTCTCCTGCTCAATCTGGCCAGAGCTCAACACCGAAATTGCGAACGTCCAGGGATTGCTCCTACACTAAAGGTGCCAGCCCTGAAAGCTCTTGCTGGTCCTCATCTCCCACTGGTAACCTCTCAAACGAACCACAAACACTTGGGCTCTGAACTTGTTTGGCCTACTAAAACTTCCAACGTACACAGCCTCTCCTTCTCAATCTGGCCAGAGCTCAACACCGGAATTGCGAACGTCCAGCGATTGCTCCTACACTAAAGGTGCCAGCCCTGAAAGCTCTTGCTGGTCCTCATCTCCCACTGGTAACCTCTCAAACGAACCACAAACACTTGGGCTCGGAACTTGTTTAGCCTACTAAAACTTCCAACGTACACAGCCTCTCCTGCTCAATCTGGCCAAAATTCAACACCGAAATTGCGAACGTCCAGCGATTGCTCCTACACTAAAGGTGCCAGCCCTGAAAGCTCTTGCTGGTCCTCATCTCCCACTGGTAACCTCTCAAACGAACCACAAACACTTGGGCTCGGAACTTGTTTAGCCTACTAAAACTTCCAACGTACACAGCCTCTCCTGCTCAATCTGGCCAGAGCTCAACACCGGAATTGCGAATGTCCAGCGATTGCTCCTACACTAAAGGTGCCAGCCCTGAAAGCTCTTGCTGGTCCTCCTCTCCCACTGGTAACCTCTCAAACGAACCACAAACACTTGGGCTCTAAAAATGTTTAGCCTACTAAAACTTCAAACGTACACAGCCTCTCCTGCTCAATTTGGCCAGAGCTCAACACTGAAATTGCGAACGTCCAGCGATTGCTCCTACACTAAAGGTGCCAGCCCTGAAAGCTCTTGCTGGTCCTCATCTCCCACTAGTAACCTCTCAAACGAACCACAAACACTTGGGCTCTGAACTTGTTTAGCCTACTAAAACTTCCAACGTACACTCCCTCGCCTGCTCAATCTGGCCAGAGCTCAACACCGGAATTGCGAACGTCCAGCGATTGCTCCTACACTAAAGGTGCCAGCCCTGAAAGCTCTTGCTGGTCCTCATCTCCCACTGGTAACCTCTCAAACGAACACAAACACTTGGGCTCTGAACTTGTTTAGCCTACTAAAACTTCCAACGTACACAGCCTCTCCTGCTCAATCTGGCTAAAATTCAACACCGAAATTGCGAACGTCCAGGGATTGCTCCTACACTAAAGGTGCCAGCCCTGAAAGCTCTTGCTGGTCCTCATCTCCCACTGGTAACCTCTCAAACGAACCACAAACACTTGGGCTCTGAACTTGTTTAGCCTACTAAAACTTCCAACATACACAGCCTCTTCTGCTCAATCTGGCCAAAATTCAACACCGAAATTGCGAACGTCAGCGATTGCTCCTACACTAAAGGTGCCAGCCTGAAAGCTCTTGCTGGTCCTCCTCTCCCACTGGTAACCTCTCAAACGAACCACAAACACTTGGGCTCTGAACTTGTTTAGCCTACTAAAACTTCCAACGTACACTCCCTCGCCTGCTCAATCTGGCCAGAGCTCAACACCGGAATTGCGAACGTCCAGCGATTGCTCCTACACTAAAGGTGCCAGCCTTGAAAGCTCTTGCTGGTCCTCATCTCCCACTGGTAACCTCTCAAACGAACCACAAACACTTGGGCTCTAAACTTGTTTAGCCTACTAAAACTTCCAACGTACACAGCCTCTCCTGCTCAATCTGGCCAAAATTCAACACCGAAATTGCGAACGTCCAGCGATTGCTCCTACACTAAAGGTGCCAGCCCTGAAAGCTCTTGCTGGTCCTCATCTCCCACTGGTAACCTCTCAAACGAACCACAAACACTTGGGCTCGGAACTTGTTTAGCCTACTAAAACTTCCGACGTACACAGCCTCTCCTGCTCAATCTGGCCAAAATTCAACACCGGAATTGCAAAGGTCCACGGATTGCTCCTACAATAAAGGTGCTAGTCCTGAAAGCTCTTGCTGGTCCTCATCTCCCACTGGTAACCTCTCAAACGAACCACAAACACTTGGGCTCTGAACTTGTTTAGCCTACTAAAACTTCCAACGTACACAGCCTCTCCTGCTCAATCTGGCCAGAGCTCAACACCGGAATCGCGAACGTCCAGCGATTGCTCCTACACTAAAGGTGCCAGCCCTGAAAGCTCTTGCTGGTCCTCATCTCCCACTAGTAACCTCTCAAACGAACCACAAACACTTGGGCTCTGAACTTGTTTAGCCTACTAAAACTTCCAACGTACACAGCCTCGCCTGCTCAATCTGGCTAAAATTCAACACCGAAATTGCGAACGTCCAGCGATTGCTCCTACACTAAAGGTGCCAGCCCTGAAAGCTCTTGCTGGTCCTCATCTCCCACTGGTAACCTCTCAAACGAACCACAAACACTTGGGCTCTAAACTTGTTTAGCCTACTAAAACTTCCAATGTACACAGCGTCTCCTGCTCAATCTGGCCAGAGCTCAACACCGAAATTGCGAACGTCCAGCGATTGCTCCTACACTAAAGGTGCCAGCCCTGAAAGCTCTTGCTGGTCCTCATCTCCCACTGGTAACCTCTCAAACGAACCACAAACACTTGGGCTCTGAACTTGTTTAGGCTACTAAAACTTCCAACGTACACTCCCTCGCCTGCTCAATCTGGCCAAAATTCAACACCGAATCGCGAACGTCCAGGGATTGCTCCTACACTAAAGGTGCCAGTCCTGAAAGCTCTTGCTGGTCCTCATCTCCCACTAGTAACCTCTCAAACGAACCACAAACACTTGGGCTCTGAACTTGTTTAGCCTACTAAAACTTCCAACGTACACTCCCTCGCCTGCTCAATCTGGCCAGAGCTCAACACCGGAATTGCGAACGTCCAGCGATTGCTCCTACACTAAAGGTGCCAGCCCTGAAAGCTCTTGCTGGTCCTCATCTCCCACTGGTAACCTCTCAAACGAACCACAAACACTTGGGCTCTAAACTTGTTTAGCCTACTAAAACTTCCAACGTACACAGCGTCTCCTGCTCAATCTGGCCAGAGCTCAACACCGAAATTGCGAACGTCCAGCGATTGCTCCTACACTAAAGGTGCCAGCCCTGAAAGCTCTTGCTGGTCCTCCTCTCCCACTGGTAACCTCTCAAACGAACCACAAACACTTGGGCTCTGAACTTGTTTGGCCTACTAAAACTTAGAACGTACACAGCCTCTCCTTCTCAATCTGGCCAGAGCTCAACACCGGAATTGCGAACGTCCAGCGATTGCTCCTACACTAAAGGTGCCAGCCCTGAAAGCTCTTGCTGGTCCTCATCTCCCACTGGTAACCTCTCAAACGAACCACAAACACTTGGGCTCTGAACTTGTTTGGCCTACTAAAACTTCCAACGTACACAGCCTCTCCTGCTCAATCTGGCCAGAGCTCAACACCGGAATTGCGAACGTCCAGCCATTGCTCCTACACTAAAGGTGCCAGCCCTGAAAGCTCTTGCTGGTCCTCATCTCCCACTGGTAACCTCTCAAACGAACCACAAACACTTGGGCTCGGAACTTGTTTAGCCTACTAAAACTTCCAACGTACACAGCCTCTCCTGCTCAATCTGGCCAGAGCTCAACACCGAATTGCGAACGTCCAGCCATTGCTCCTACACTAAAGGTGCCAGCCCTGAAAGCTCTTGCTGGTCCTCATCTCCCACTGGTAACCTCTCAAACGAACCACAAACACTTGGGCTCGGAACTTGTTTAGCCTACAAAAACTTCCAACGTACACAGCCTCTCCTGCTCAATCTGGCCAGAGCTCAACACCGGAATTGCGAATGTCCAGCGATTGCTCCTACACTAAAGGTGCCAGCCCTGAAAGCTCTTGCTGGTCCTCCTCTCCCACTGGTAACCTCTCAAACGAACCACAAACACTTGGGCTCTAAACATGTTTAGCCTACTAAAACTTCCAACGTACACAGCCTCTTCTGCTCAATCTGGCCAAAATTCAACACCGAAATTGCGAACGTCCAGCGATTGCTCCTACACTAAAGGTGCCAGCCCTGAAAGCTCTTGCTGGTCCTCATCTCCCACTGGTAACCTCTCAAACGAACCACAAACACTTGGGCTCTGAACTTGTTTAGCCTACTAAAACTTCCAACGTACACTCCCTCGCCTGCTCAATCTGGCCAGAGCTCAACACCGGAATTGCGAACGTCCAGCGATTGCTCCTACACTAAAGGTGCCAGCCCTGAAAGCTCTTGCTGGTCCTCATCTCCCACTGGTAACCTCTCAAACGAACCACAAACACTTGGGCTCTAAACTTGTTTAGCCTACTAAAACTTCCAACGTACACAGCCTCTCCTGCTCAATCTGGCCAAAATCAACACCGAAATTGCGAACGTCCAGGGATTGCTCCTACACTAAAGGTGCCAGCCCTGAAAGCTCTTGCTGGTCCTCATCTCCCACTGGTAACCTCTCAAACGAACCACAAACACTTGGGCTCGGAACTTGTTTAGCCTACTACAACTTCCAACGTACACAGCCTCTCCTGCTCAATCTGGCCAGAGCTCAACACCGAATCGCGAACGTCCAGCGATTGCTCCTACACTAAAGGTGCCAGCCCTGAAAGCTCTTGCTGGTCCTCATCTCCCACTGGTAACCTCTCAAACGAACCACAAACACTTGGGCTCTAAACATGTTTAGCCTACTAAAACTTCAAACGTACACAGCCTCTCCTGCTCAATTTGGCCAGAGCTCAACACTGAAATTGCGAACGTTCCAGCGATTGCTCCTACACTAAAGGTGCCAGCCCTGAAAGCTCTTGCTGGTCCTCATCTCCCACTAGTAACCTCTCAAACGAACCACAAACACTTGGGCTCTGAACTTGTTTAGCCTAGTAAAACTTCCAACGTACTCTCCCTCGCCTGCTCAATCTGGCCAGAGCTCAACACCGGAATTGCGAACGTCCAGCGATTGCTCCTACACTAAAGGTGCCAGCCCTGAAAGCTCTTGCTAGTCCTCATCTCCCACTGGTAACCTCTCAAACGAACCACAAACACTTGGGCTCTGAACTTGTTTAGCCTACTAAAACTTCCAACGTACACAGCCTCTCCTGCTCAATCTGGCCAGAGCTCAACACCGGAATTGCGAACGTCCAGCCATTGCTCCTACACTAAAGGTGCCAGCCCTGAAAGCTCTTGCTGGTCCTCATCTCCCACTGGTAACCTCTCAAACGAACCACAAACACTTGGGCTCGGAACTTGTTTAGCCTACAAAAACTTCCAACGTACACAGCCTCTCCTGCTCAATCTGGCCAGAGCTCAACACCGGAATTGCGAATGTCCAGCGATTGCTCCTACACTAAAGGTGCCAGCCCTGAAAGCTCTTGCTGGTCCTCCTCTCCACTGGTAACCTCTCAAACGAACCACAAACACTTGGGCTCTAAACATGTTTAGCCTACTAAAACTTCCAACGTACACAGCCTCTCCTGCTCAATCTGGCTAAAATTCAACACCGAAATTGCGAACGTCCAGGGATTGCTCCTACACTAAAGGCGCCAGCCCTGAAAGCTCTTGCTGGTCCTCATCTCCCACTGGTAACCTCTCAAACGAACCACAAACACTTGGGCTCTGAACTTGTTTAGCCTACTAAAACTTCCAACGTACACAGCCTCTTCTGCTCAATCTGGCCAAAATTCAACACCGAAATTGCGAACGTCCAGCGATTGCTCCTACACTAAAGGTGCCAGCCCTGAAAGCTCTTGCTGGTCCTCATCTCCCACTGGTAACCTCTCAAACGAACCACAAACACTTGGGCTCTGAACTTGTTTAGCCTACTAAAACTTCCAACGTACACTCCCTCGCCTGCTCAATCTGGCCAGAGCTCAACACCGGAATTGCGAACGTCCAGCGATTGCTCCTACACTAAAGGTGCCAGCCCTGAAAGCTCTTGCTGGTCCTCATCTCCCACTGGTAACCTCTCAAACGAACCACAAACACTTGGGCTCTAAACTTGTTTAGCCTACTAAAACTTCCAACGTACACAGCCTCTCCTGCTCAATCTGGCCAAAATCAACACCGAAATTGCGAACGTCCAGCGATTGCTCCTACACTAAAGGTGCCAGCCCTGAAAGCTCTTGCTGTCCTCATCTCCCACTGGTAACCTCTCAAACGAACCACAAACACTTGGGCTCGGAACTTGTTTAGCCTACTACAACTTCCAACGTACACAGCCTCTCCTGCTCAATCTGGCCAGAGCTCAACACCGGAATCGCGAACGTCCAGCGATTGCTCCTACACTAAAGGTGCCAGCCCTGAAAGCTCTTGCTGGTCCTCATCTCCCACTGGTAACCTCTCAAACGAACCACAAACACTTGGGCTCTAAACATGTTTAGCCTACTAAAACTTCAAACGTACACAGCCTCTCCTGCTCAATTTGGCCAGAGCTCAACACTGAAATTGCGAACGTCCAGCGATTGCTCCTACACTAAAGGTGCCAGCCCTGAAAGCTCTTGCTGGTCCTCATCTCCCACTAGTAACCTCTCAAACGAACCACAAACACTTGGGCTCTGAACTTGTTTAGCCTAGTAAAACTTCCAACGTACTCTCCCTCGCCTGCTCAATCTGGCCAGAGCTCAACACCGGAATTGCGAACGTCCAGCGATTGCTCCTACACTAAAGGTGCCAGCCCTGAAAGCTCTTGCTAGTCCTCATCTCCCACTGGTAACCTCTCAAACGAACCACAAACACTTGGGCTCTGAACTTGTTTAGCCTACTAAAACTTCAACGTACACAGCCTCTCCTGCTCAATCTGGCTAAAATTCAACACCGAAATTGCGAACGTCCAGCGATTGCTCCTACACTAAAGGTGCCAGCCCTGAAAGCTCTTGCTGGTCCTCATCTCCCACTAGTAACCTCTCAAACGAACCACAAACACTTGGGCTCTGAACTTGTTTAGCCTACTAAAACTTCCAACGTACACTCCCTCGCCTGCTCAATCTGGCCAGAGCTCAATACCGGAATTGCGAACGTCCAGCGATTGCTCCTACACTAAAGGTGCCAGCCCTGAAAGCTCTTGCTGGTCCTCATCTCCCACTAGTAACCTCTCAACGAACCACAAACACTTGGGCTCTGAACTTGTTTAGCCTACTAAAACTTCCAACATACACAGCGTCTTCTGCTCAATCTGGCCAGAGCTCAACACCGGAATTGCGAACGTACAGCGATTGCTTCTACACTAAAGGTGCCAGCCCTGAAAGCTCTTGCTGGTCCTCATCTCCCACTGGTAACCTCTCAAACGAACCACAAACACTTGGGCTCTGAAATTGTTTAGCCTGCTAAAACTTCCAACGTACACAGCCTCTTCTGCTCAATCTGGCGCAAAATTCAACACCGAAATTGCGAACGTCCAGCGATTGCTCCTACACTAAAGGTGCCAGCCCTGAAAGCTCTTGCTGGTCCTCATCTCCCACTGGTAACCTCTCAAACGAACCACAAACACTTGGGCTCTGAACTTGTTTAGCCTACTAAAACTTCCAACGTACACAGCCTCTCCTGCTCAATCTGGCCAGAGCTCAACACCGGAATTGCGAACGTCCAGCGATTGCTCCTACACTAAAGGTGCCAGCCCTGAAAGCTCTTGCTGGTCCTCATCTCCCACTGGTAACCTCTCAAACGAACCACAAACACTTGGGCTCTAAACTTGTTTAGCCTACTAAAACTTCCAACGTACACAGCCTCTCCTGCTCAATTTGGCCAGAGCTCAACACTGAAATTGCGAACGTCCAGCAATTGCTCCTACACTAAAGGTGCCAGCCCTGAAAGCTCTTGCTGGTCCTCATCTCCCACTGGGAACCTCTCAAACGAACCACAAACACTTGGGCTCTAAACTTGTTTAGCCTACTAAAACTTCCAACGTACACTCCCTCGCCTGCTCAATCTGGCCAGAGCTCAACACCGGAATTGCGAACGTCCAGCGATTGCTCCTACACTAAAGGTGCCAGCCCTGAAAGCTCTTGCTAGTCCTCATCTCCCACTGGTAACCTCTCAAACGAACCACAAACACTTGGGCTCTGAACTTGTTTAGCCTACTAAAACTTCCAACGTACACAGCCTCTCCTGCTCAATCTGGCTAAAATTCAACAACGAAATTGCGAATGTCCAGCGATTGCTCCTACACTAAAGGTGCCAGCCCTGAAAGCTCTTGCTGGTCCTCATCTCCCACTAGTAACCTCTCAAACGAACCACAAACACTTGGGCTCTGAAATTGTTTAGCCTACTAAAACTTCCAACGTACACAGCCTCTCCTGCTCAATCTGGCCAGAGCTCAACACCGGAATTGCGAACGTCCAGCGATTGCTCCTACACTAAAGGTGCCAGCCCTGAAAGCTCTTGCTGGTCCTCATCTCCCACTGGGAACCTCTCAAACGAACCACAAACACTTGGGCTCTGAACTTGTTTAGCCTAGTAAAACTTCCAACGTACTCTCCCTCGCCTGCTCAATCTGGCCAGAGCTCAACACCGGAATTGCGAACGTCCAGCGATTGCTCCTACACTAAAGGTGCCAGCCCTGAAAGCTCTTGCTAGTCCTCATCTCCCACTGGTAACCTCTCAAACGAACCACAAACACTTGGGCTCTGAACTTGTTTAGCCTACTAAAACTTCCAACGTACACAGCCTCTCCTGCTCAATCTGGCTAAAATTCAACACCGAAATTGCGAACGTCCAGCGATTGCTCCTACACTAAAGGTGCCAGCCCTGAAAGCTCTTGCTGGTCCTCATCTCCCACTAGTAACCTCTCAAACGAACCACAAACACTTGGGCTCTGAACTTGTTTAGCCTACTAAAACTTCCAACGTACACTCCCTCGCCTGCTCAATCTGGCCAGAGCTCAACACCGGAATTGCGAACGTCCAGCGATTGCTCCTACACTAAAGGTGCCAGCCCTGAAAGCTCTTGCTGGTCCTCATCTCCCACTAGTAACCTCTCAAACGAACCACAAACACTTGGGCTCTGAACTTGTTTAGCCTACTAAAACTTCCAACATACACAGCCTCGCCTGCTCAATCTGGCCAGAGCTCAACACCGGAATTGCGAACGTACAGCGATTGCTTCTACACTAAAGGTGCCAGCCCTGAAAGCTCTTGCTGGTCCTCATCTCCCACTGGTAACCTCTCAAACGAACCACAAACACTTGGGCTCTGAAATTGTTTAGCCTGCTAAAACTTCCAACGTACACAGCCTCTTCTGCTCAATCTGGCCAAAATTCAACACCGAAATTGCGAACGTCCAGCGATTGCTCGTACACTAAAGGTGCCAGCCCTGAAAGCTCTTGCTGGTCCTCATCTCCCACTGGTAACCTCTCAAACGAACCACAAACACTTGGGCTCTGAACTTGTTTAGCCTACTAAAACTTCCAACGTACACAGCCTCTCCTGCTCAATCTGGCCAAAATTCAACACCGAAATTGCGAACGTCCAGCGATTGCTCCTACACTAAAGGTGCCAGCCCTGAAAGCTCTTGCTGGTCCTCATCTCCCACTGGTAACCTCTCAAACGAACCACAAACACTTGGGCTCGGAACTTGTTTAGCCTACTACAACTTCCAACGTACACAGCCTCTCCTGCTCAATCTGGCCAGAGCTCAACACCGGAATCGCGAACGTCCAGCGATTGCTCCTATACTAAAGGTGCCAGCCCTGAAAGCTCTTGCTGGTCCTCATCTCCCACTGGTAACCTCTCAAACGAACCACAAACACTTGGGCTCGGAACTTGTTTAGCCTACTACAACTTCCAACGTACTCTCCCTCGCCTGCTCAATCTGGCCAGAGCTCAACACCGGAATTGCGAACGTCCAGCGATTGCTCCTACACTAAAGGTGCCAGCCCTGAAAGCTCTTGCTAGTCCTCATCTCCCACTGGTAACCTCTCAAACGAACCACAAACACTTGGGCTCTGAACTTGTTTAGCCTACTAAAACTTCCAACGTACACAGCCTCTCCTGCTCAATCTGGCTAAAATTCAACACCGAAATTGCGAACGTCCAGCGATTGCTCCTACACTAAAGGTGCCAGCCCTGAAAGCTCTTGCTGGTCCTCATCTCCCACTAGTAACCTCTCAAACGAACCACAAACACTTGGGCTCTGAACTTGTTTAGCCTACTAAAACTTCCAACGTACACTCCCTCGCCTGCTCAATCTGGCCAGAGCTCAACACCGGAATTGCGAACGTCCAGCGATTGCTCCTACACTAAAGGTGCCAGCCCTGAAAGCTCTTGCTGGTCCTCATCTCCCACTAGTAACCTCTCAAACGAACCACAAACACTTGGGCTCTGAACTTGTTTAGCCTACTAAAACTTCCAACGTACACTCCCTCGCCTGCTCAATCTGGCCAAATTCAACACCAAAATTGCGAACGTCCAGCGATTGCTCCTACACTAAAGGTGCCAGCCCTGAAAGCTCTTGCTGGTCCTCATCTCCCACTGCGAACCTCTCAAACGAACCACAAACACTTGGGCTCTGAACTTGTTTGGCCTACTAAAACTTACAACACACACAGCCTCGCCTGCTCAATCTGGCTAGAGCTCAACACCAGAATTGCGAACGTCCAGCGATTGCTCCTACACTAAAGGTGCCAGCCCTGAAAGCTCTTGCTGGTCCTCATCTCCCACTGGTAACGTCTCAAACGAACCACAAACACTTGGGCTCGGAACTTGTTTAGCCTACTAAAACTTCCAACGTACACTCCCTCGCCTGCTCAATCTGGCCAGAGCTCAACACCGGAATTGCGAACGTCCAGCGATTGCTCCTACACTAAAGGTGCCAGCCCTGAAAGCTCTTGCTGGTCCTCCTCTCCCACTGGTAACCTCTCAAACGAACCACAAACACTTGGGCTCGGAACTTGTTTAGCCTACTAAAACTTCCAACGTACACAGTCTCTCCTGCTCAATCTGGCCAGAGCTCAACACCGGAATTGCGAACGTCCAGCGATTGCTCCTACACTAAAGGTGCCAGCCCAGAAAGCTCTGGCTGGTCCTCATCTCCCACTGGGAACCTCTCAAACGAACCACAAACACTTGGGCTCGGAACTTGTTTAGCCTACTAAAACTTCCAACGTACACTCCCTCGCCTGCTCAATCTGGCCAGAGCTCAACACCAAAATTGCGAACGTCCAGCGATTGCTCCTACACTAAAGGTGCCAGCCCTGAAAGCTCTTGCTGGTCCTCATCTCCCACTGGTAACCTCTCAAACGAACCACAAACACTTGGGCTCTGAACTTGTTTAGCCTACTAAAACTTCCAACGTACACAGCCTCTCCTGCTCAATCTGGCCAGAGCTCAACACCGGAATTGCGAACGTCCAGCCATTGCTCCTACACTAAAGGTGCCAGCCCTGAAAGCTCTTGCTGGTCCTCATCTCCCACTGGTAACCTCTCAAACGAACCACAAACACTTGGGCTCTGAAATTGTTTAGCGTACTAAAACTTCCAACGTACACAGTCTCTCCTGCTCAATCTGGCCAGAGCTCAACACCGGAATTGCGAATGTCCAGCGATTGCTCCTACACTAAAGGTGCCAGCCCTGAAAGCTCTTGCTAGTCTCATCTCCCACTGGTAACCTCTCAAACGAACCACAAACACTTGGGCTCTGAACTTGTTTAGCCTACTAAAACTTCCAACGTACACAGCCTCTCCTGCTCAATCTGGCTAAAATTCAACACCGAAATTGCGAATGTCCAGCGATTGCTCCTACACTAAAGGTGCCAGCCCTGAAAGCTCTTGCTGGTCCTCATCTCCCACTAGTAACCTCTCAAACGAACCACAAACACTTGGGCTCTGAACTTGTTTAGCCTACTAAAACTTCCAACGTACACAGCCTCTCCTGCTCAATCTGGCCAGAGCTCAACACCGGAATTGCGAACGTCCAGCGATTGCTCCTACACTAAAGGTGCCAGCCCTGAAAGCTCTTGCTGGTCCTCATCTCCCACTGGGAACCTCTCAAACGAACCACAAACACTTGGGCTCGGAACTTGTTTAGCCTACTAAAACTTCCAACGTACTCTCCCTCGCCTGCTCAATCTGGCTAAAATTCAACACCGAAATTGCGAACGTCCAGCGATTGCTCCTACACTAAAGGTGCCAGCCCTGAAAGCTCTTGCTGGTCCTCATCTCCCACTAGTAACCTCTCAAACGAACCACAAACACTTGGGCTCTGAACTTGTTTAGCCTACTAAAACTTCCAACGTACACTCCCTCGCCTGCTCAATCTGGCCAGAGCTCAACACCGGAATTGCGAACGTCCAGCGATTGCTCCTACACTAAAGGTGCCAGCCCTGAAAGCTCTTGCTGGTCCTCATCTCCCACTAGTAACCTCTCAAACGAAACCACAAACACTTGGGCTCTGAACTTGTTTAGCCTACTAAAACTTCCAACATACACAGCCTCGCCTGCTCAATCTGGCCAGAGCTCAACACCGGAATTGCGAACGTACAGCGATTGCTTCTACACTAAAGGTGCAGCCCTGAAAGCTCTTGCTGGTCCTCATCTCCCACTGGTAACCTCTCAAACGAACCACAAACACTTGGGCTCTGAAATTGTTTAGCCTGCTAAAACTTCCAACGTACACAGCCTCTTCTGCTCAATCTGGCCAAAATTCAACACCGAAATTGCGAACGTCCAGCGATTGCTCCTACACTAAAGGTGCCAGCCCTGAAAGCTCTTGCTGGTCCTCATCTCCCACTGGTAACCTCTCAAACGAACCACAAACACTTGGCTCTGAACTTGTTTAGCCTACTAAAACTTCCAACGTACACAGCCTCTCCTGCTCAATCTGGCCAGAGCTCAACACCGAATCGCGAACGTCCAGGGATTGCTCCTACACTAAAGGTGCCAGCCCTGAAAGCTCTTGCTGGTCCTCATCTCCCACTGGTAACCTCTCAAACGAACCACAAACACTTGGGCTCTAAACTTGTTTAGCCTACTAAAACTTCCAACGTACACAGCCTCTCCTGCTCAATCTGGCCAAAATTCAACACCGAAATTGCGAACGTCCAGCGATTGCTCCTACACTAAAGGTGCCAGCCCTGAAAGCTCTTGCTGGTCCTCATCTCCCACTGGTAACCTCTCAAACGAACCACAAACACTTGGGCTCGGAACTTGTTTAGCCTACTACAACTTCCAACGTACACAGCCTCTCCTGCTCAATCTGGCCAGAGCTCAACACCGGAATAGCGAACGTCCAGCGATTGCTCCTATACTAAAGGTGCCAGCCCTGAAAGCTCTTGCTGGTCCTCATCTCCCACTGGTAACCTCTCAAACGAACCACAAACACTTGGGCTCTAAACATGTTTAGCCTACTAAAACTTCAAACGTACACAGCCTCTCCTGCTCAATTTGGCCAGAGCTCAACACTGAAATTGCGAACGTCCAGCGATTGCTCCTACACTAAAGGTGCCAGCCCTGAAAGCTCTTGCTGGTCCTCATCTCCCACTGGTAACCTCTCAAACGAACCACAAACACTTGGGCTCTAAACTTGTTTAGCTACTAAAACTTCCAACGTACACTCCCTCGCCTGCTCAATCTGGCCAGAGCTCAACACCA
>NW_026776375.1:0-32398 GCF_030936135.1 Gavia stellata | reverse complement strand
TGAGTTGGATTTTCCCAGCAGCGCCACCGGACTCCGGGGGGGTTCCTGGGTGGTCTCGGGTTGTTCCGTTCTTCGAGACGGCCGTTCTTTACGGGAAGATTTTGGACCGGATTTAGACGCTTTAGGAGAAGGGGATCGTGTCGGGGTTCAGGCCACCCCGGGGGGGGAATTACGCCTTTGGGTGAACGGGCGGGATTGGGGGGTGGCGGCGGCCGGACTCCCCCCCCGCGTTTGGGCGGTGGTGGATCTTTATGGGAAATGTACTCAGGTCACCGTCGTCCCCCCCGAGGTGGCTGGACCCCCCCCGGCCCCCCCCTTACCGCCGGTACCCACCCCCCTGCCGGGTAATTGGGGGGGGGGGGGGGGTTGGAGGGGGAGTATTAGGGGCTGGGGTTATGGGGAGGGGGGATTTGGGGGGGCTGGGGGGTATTTTGGGGTCTGGGGCCATGGGGAAGGGGGATTTGGGGGGTAGGGAGGGGGGTTGGGGGGGATTTGGGGGGGCTGGGGGGGTATTTTGGGGTCTGGGGCCATGAGGAAGGGGGATTTGGGGGGTAGGGAGGGGGGCTGGGGGGATTTGGGGGGGCTGGGGGGGTATTTTGGGGTCTGGGGCCATGGGGAAGGGGGATTTGGGGGGTATGGAGGGGGCTGGGGGGATTTGGGGGGGCTGGGGGGGTATTCTGGGGTCTGGGGCCATGGGGAGGGGGGATTTGGGGGGTAGGGAGGGGGGCTGGGGGGGTATTCTGGGGTCTGGGGCCATGGGGAGGGGGGATTTGGGGGGTAGGGAGGGGGGCTGGGGGAATTTGGGGGGGCTGGGGGGGTATTTTGGGGTCTGGGGCCATGGGGAGGGGGGGATTTGGGGGGTATGGAGGGGCCTGGGGGGGATTTGGGGGGGCTGGGGGGGTATTCTGGGGTCTGGGGCCATGGGGAGGGGGGATTTGGGGGGTAGGGAGGGGGGCTGCGGGGATTTGGGGGGATGAGCTGGGGGGATTTGGGGGGTCTGGAGCCATGGGGAGGGGGATTTGGGGGGTAGGGAGGGGGGCTGGGGGGATTTGGGGGGGCTGGGGGGGTATTTTGGGGTCTGGGGCCATGGGGAGGGGGGATTTGGGGGGTAGGGAAGGGGCTGGGGGGGATTTGGGGGGGTATTGGGGTAATTAGTGGTGATGGGGGGGATTTGGGGGCTGGGGGGTATTTTGGGGCTGTGGGGAGGGGGGATTTGGGGGGTATGGAGGGGGCTGGGGGGGATTTGGGGGGGTATTGGGGTAACTAGGGGTGATGGGGGGGATTTGGGGGGGTATTCTGGGGCCGTGGGGAGGGGGGATTTGGGGGGCAGGGAGGGGGGCTGGGGGGTATTGGGGGGCTGGGGGGGGTTTGGGGGGGTATTGGGGGAGCTGGGAGTACTGGAGAGGGTCACTGGGATGTTACTGGGGGCCGTTACTGGGAGCACTGGGGTGACTGGTGCCCCCCCCCAGCGCTGCCCCCCGCTCCGGCCCCGCCCCGCCCCCAGCCCCGCCCCGACAAGTTTCCCGACAGCCTCGACCCCCCCGAGGGTGGTGAGTGACAGGGGGCGGGGCCTGGCACTGGGGGCGGGGCCTGGCACTGGGGGGGCGGGGCCTGTCTCAGGGCAGGGCCACAGTCAGCCCTGCCTGTGGGTGGGGGCTCTCTGAGGGGGTGGGGTTTGTCCCCAGGGGGTGTGGCCAGCACTGGGGGGGCGGAGCCTTTGTTACCCCTCCCTGCTGCTGGGGGTGGAGTCTGGCTGTAGGGGGTGTGGCCAGCACTGGGGGGGCGGAGCCTTTGCTACCCCTGCCTGCAGGTGGAGGTGGGGATGTCTCTCCTGGGGGCGTGGCCTCATGCTGGGGGGGCGTGGTTTCACCACAGATGGGCGTGGTCTTTAGCAGTGGGTGGGGTCAGCACGAAGGGGCGGGGCTTCCACCATCCCCCCCTGCAGCTGGGGCAAGGGAGGGGCTTTGTGGGTGGAGCCTCTCCTGGGGGTGGGGTCTGTCATCTTGGGGGTGTGGCCTGTTCCCAGGGGGTGGGGCTAGCCACAGGGGGTGGAGCTAACCCCAGGGGGCGGAGCCTTTGTCCCCACTTACAGCTATCGAGTGTTTTCCGGTTGGGCGGAGTGTCTCAGGGGGGTGTGGCCTTGGTGGGTGGGGCTAGTCCTGTTATGGGTGGGGCTTGTCCTAGGGGGGTGTGGTCTATTGGTGGGCGGGGCCAACCCCAGGCAGCAGAGTCCTGCCTGTTCTTACTGAGCTGTAGCTGATTGGGTCTGTCCCCATGGGGGGCGGGGCTTGTCCCAATAGGGGTGGGGCTTATTCAGGGGGTGTGGTCTGTCGAGTGGGCGTGGTGTATCTCAGGGGGCGGAGCTTTTACTATTCTCAATTGCTGTAATGATTAGATCAGGGGTTGTTTCGGGGGCGTGGCCTCTTCTGGGGCGGGGTGTGTCCCCCGGAGGGGGTGTGGCCTAACCAGCCCCACCCCCAGGCGCGGCGTGGGCGGGTCCAGGGGCGCCGCTGTCCAATGAGGCGCTGCTGTTCCACGAGAAGTGCGGGGCCCTCATCAAGCTGAGCAATGGGCACAAGACGGCCGAGCGCCGGCGGCCCCTCGACGAGTTCAACAACGGCGTCGTCCTCACCAACCGGCCCCTGCGCGACGGGGAGATGTTCGAGGTGCCGGGGGGGGGCGCTGGGGGCCTTTTGGGGGGCGCTGGGGGCCTTTTGGGGGGTGTTATAGGGGTCTTGGGGGGATCACGGGGGTCCTAGGGGTATTATGGGGGCCCTTGAGAGGGTCCTGGGGGGTGTCAGGGGGGTCCTGGGGGGCATTGCAGGGGTCCTGGGGGTGTCACTAGGGTCTTGGGAGGCTCCTGGGGGGCATGGGGGGGTCCTGGGGGGCATCATGGGGGTCCTGGGGGGCATCAGGGGGGTCCTGGGGGGCATCAGGGGGGTCCTGGGGGGCATCAGGGGGGTCCTGGGGGGCATCGGGGGGTCCTGGGGGGCGTCACGGGGGTCCTGGGGGGTTCCTGGGGATGTCACAAGGGTCCTGGGGGTTGGGGGGCATCATAGGGGTCCCTGGGGGGTTCCTGGGGATGTCACAAGGGTCCTGGGGGGCGTCGAGGGGGTCCTGGGGGGCATCACAGGGGTCCTGGGGGGTTCCCTGGGGGGCATCAGGGGGTTCCTGGGGGTGTCACAGGGGTCTTGGGGGGTTCCTGGAGGGTGTCACGGGGTTCCTGGGGGTCCTGAGGGCATCAGGGGGGCATTGGGGGGTTCCTGGGGGGCATTGGGGGGTTCCTGGGGGGCATTGGGGGGTTCCTGGGGGTGTCACAGGGGTCCTGGGGGTGTCACAAGGGTCCGGGGGGGCTCCTGGGTGTGTCACAGGTGTCCTGGGGGGCTCCTGGGGGCATCAGGGGGGTCCTGGGGGTGTCCCACGTTTGGGGGGGGGGGGTCTTGGGGTGAAGAGTGGGGACCTGAGGGGATCTTGGGGACAGTTTGGGCATCCTGGGGACAACTGGGTGTCCCGGGGGACACTGGGGGGGCTGTGAAGCGGGGGGGGGGGGGAATGCTGGGGGGTGTCAGGGGGTTCAGGGGGGTTTTGGGGGTCCCCTGACACCCCCCCCCCCCCCCCCCCCCCCCCCCCCAGATCCGTATCGATAAGTTGGTGGACAAGTGGTCGGGCTCCATCGAGATCGGGGGTGACGGCGCACAACCCCAACAGCCTCGAGTACCCCGCCACCATGACCAACCTCCGCTCCGGTGAGCCCCCCGGGACGTTGGGGTACCCCCCAAATGTTGGGGTACCCCCCTGGGGTCCCCCATGGAATGGAGGGGGGGGGACCCAGGAGCTGGTGCTTGGCATTAATTTGGGTGCTCGGATATCTGGGTTCCAACCCCCTCCAGACTCCTGGGTGCCCCCCAAAAAGGGGTGGGAGGGCCGCCCCGGATCCTGTGTGCCCCCCAAGACCCCCAAAAGAGAGCTGGGGCTCCCCAGGTGTGCCCCAAAAAGGGGTGGGGGGGCTCCCCGTATGCCTGGGGTCCCCCCAAGACCCCAAAAGAGAACTGGGGCTCCCCAGATGCCCCCCAAAAAGGGGTGGGGGGCACCCCCCAGATGCCTGGGTGCCCCCCAAGACCCCCAAAAGAGAGCTGGGGCTCCCCAAATGCGCCCCAAAAAGGGGTGGGGGGCGCCCCCCAGATGCCTGGGTGCCCCCCAAAACCCCCAAAAGAGAGCTGGGGCTCCCCAGGTGCACCCCAAAAAGGGGTGGGGGGGCCCCCCAGATGCCTGTGTGCCCCCAGAGAGGCGGGTGGGGGGTTCCCCAGACACGTGGGTCCCCACAGAGTGGGGTTGGGGACCCCCTGGATGTTGGGGTCCCCCCCAAGACCCCCCCCTTTTGTGTCCCCCCCCCCCAGGTACCATCATGATGAGCGGCTGCGGGATCCTGACCAACGGGAAGGGGACGCGACGCGAGTACTGCGAGTTCAGCCTCGACGAGCTACAGGTGACCCCCCCGGGGGCCCCCCAAAATCAGGGGGACCCCTGAACCCCCTCCCCAGGACCCCCCAGAATCCCGGACCCCTCAAACCCTCCTGAGACACCCAAAGTTGGGAGATAACCCCTCCCCTTGGCACGTCTGAAACTCCCCTGGGGTACCCCAAAATCAGGGGGGATCCCCCCCAACCCACCCCTGGGGCCTCCCAAAATCGGGGGGACCCCTCAACCCACCCCTGAGGCCCCCCCCAAATGTATGGGACCTCCCCCCTGTGACCCCCAAAACCTCTCTGAAGCTTCTCAAAATTGGGGGGACCCCCCCAATGCCCCTGAGGCCCCTCAAAACTGAGGGGCAACCCCCCTCAACCCCCCTGGGACCCCCAAAACTTCCCTAGAGCCCCCCGAAATTGGGAGGACCCCCCCAACCCTCCTGGGACCCCCAGATCTTCCCTAGAGCCCCCCAAAATTGGGAGGACCGCCCCAACCCTCCTGGGACCCCCAAAACTTCCCTAGAGCCCCCCAAAATTGGGAGGACCCCCCAACCCTCCTGGGACCCCCAGATCTTCCCTAGAGCCCCCCGGAATTGGGAGCACCCCCCCAACTCCTCTGGGACCCCCAAAACTTCCCTAGAGCCCCCCAAAATTGGGAGGACCCCCCCAACCCTCTTGGGACCCCCAAAACTTCCCTAGAGCCCCCCAAAATTGGGAGCACCCCCCCAACTCCTCTGGGACCCCCAAAACTTTCCGAGAGCCCCCCCAAAACTGGGAGGACCCCCCCAACCTTCCCCCCGGGGACCCCCAATGTCCCCATTGTCCCCTACAGGAGTTTGGGGGGGTCCCACCAATGTCACCCCCCCCCCCGTGCACCCCCAATTCCCCCCCCCCCCCCCCGTGTCACTCTTGTCACCCCTGTCCCCCCCCTGGGTTTTTTTGGGGGGTGTCCCAGCAATGTCCCCCCCCAACCCCTCGAGGACACCCCGGGGGATGTGGGGGCGCTCCCACTGCCCCCCCAAACCCCCTCCCCTCAGATTTGGGGGGGCCCTGTTGTCACCTGCGTGTCCCCCCACCTTCAGGAAGGGGACCACATCGGGTTGACGAGAAAAGCCAACAACGCTCTCCACTTCTACATCAACGGCATCGACCAAGGTGGGGGACACGGGTGGGGACACCCCAGGATGGGGACACGGGGGGGGGACACCCCCCACACGCCCCCCCCGGGGGTCTCCTGGAGGTCCCCAAATCGGCAGCTGGGGGATGGGAGGGGACATGGGGACGCCAAGGTGGCTCTTGGGGACATTTCCATCCATGGGGTGTCCCCAACGTTGACACCCCATGACCTTGAGGGGAGGTGGGGACGCCGAGGTGGCTCTTGGGGACATCACCCCCCATGAGGTGTCCCCAACGTTGACCCCCCATGAGTTTGAGGGGATGTGGGGACGCCGAGGTGGCTCTTGGGGACATCCCCATCCATGGGGTGTCCCCAGCGTTGGCACCCCATGACCTTGAGGGGACGTGGGGATGCCGAGGTGGCTCTTGGGGACATCTCCATCCATGGGGTGTCCCCAGCGTTGACACCCCATGACCTTGAGGGGAGGTGGGGACGCCGAGGTGGCTCTTGGGGACATCTCCATCCATGGGGTGTCCCCAGCGTTGACACCCCATGACCTTGAGGGGACGTGGGGACGCCGAGGTGGCTCTTGGGGACATCACCCCCCATGACGTGTCCCCAACGTTGACCCCCCATGAGTTTGAGGGGATGTGGGGACGCCGAGGTGGCTCTTGGGGACATCCCCATCCATGGGGTGTCCCCAGCGTTGGCACCCCATGACCTTGAGGGGATGTGGGGATGCCGAGGTGGCTCTTGGGGACATCTCCATCCATGGGGTGTCCCCAACGTTGACACCCCATGACTTTGAGGGGATATGGGGACACCGAGGTGGCCCTTGGGGACATCCCCATCCATGAGATATCCTCGATGTTGACACCCCATGATCTTGAGGGGACGTAGGGACACCGAGGTGGCTCTTGGGGACATCACCACCCATCAGGTGTCCCCAACGTTGGCATCCCATGACCTTGGGGGGATGTGGGGACCCCGAGGTGGCTCTTGGGGACATCTCCATCCATGGGGTGTCCCCAGCGTTGACACCTCATGACCTTGAGGGGATGTGGGGACCCCGAGGTGGCTCTTGGGGACATCTCCATCCATGGGGTGTCCCCAACGTTGACACCCCATGACCTTGAGGGGACGTGGGGACGCCGAGGTGGCTCTTGGGGACATCTCCATCCATGGGGTGTCCCCAACGTTGACACCCCATGACTTTGAGGGGATATGGGGACACCGAGGTGGCCCTTGGGGACATCCCCATCCATGAGATATCCTCGATGTTGACACCCCATGATCTTGAGGGGACGTAGGGACACCGAGGTGGCTCTTGGGGACATCACCACCCATCAGGTGTCCCCAACGTTGGCATCCCATGACCTTGGGGGGATGTGGGGACCCCGAGGTGGCTCTTGGGGACATCTCCATCCATGGGGTGTCCCCAGCGTTGACACCCCATGACCTTGAGGGGAGGTGGGGACGCCGAGGTGGCTCTTGGGGACATCACCCCCCATGACGTGTCCCCAACATTGACCCCCCATGACTTTGAGGGGATGTGGGGACGCCGAGGTGGCTCTTGGGGACATCCCCATCCATGGGGTGTCCCCAGCGTTGGCACCCCATGACCTTGAGGGGATGTGGGGATGCCGAGGTGGCCCCTGGGGACATCCCCATCCATGAGATAACCTCGATGTTGACACCCCATGATCTTGAGGGGACGTAGGGACACCGAGATGGCTCTTGGGGACATCACCACCCATCAGGTGTCCCCAACGTTGGCATCCCATGACCTTGGGGGGATGTGGGGACCCCGAGGTGGCTCTTGGGGATGTCCCCATCCATGAAGTGTCCCCAGTGTTGACACCTCATGACCTTGAGGGGATGTGGGGACCCCGAGGTGGCTCTTGGGGATGTCCCCATCCATGAAGTGTCCCCAGTGTTGACACCCCATGACCTTGGGGGGATGTGGGGACCCCGAGGTGGCTCTTGGGGACGTCCCCATCCATGAGGTGTTCTCAGTGTTGGCATCTCATGATTTTAAGGAGATATAGAGACGTTGAGGTGGGTCTTGGGGACATCCCCATCCATGGGGTGTCCCCAACATTGACACCCCTTGACCTTGAGGGGACCACACTGTCCCCAGCGTGGCTGTGGTGACGTCCTTGTCCCCAGGGGTGGCGACGACGCTGACGCCCTTGGTGGTCTACGGGGTGGTGGACCTCTACGGGATGGCGGTGAAGGTGACCATCGTCCACAACCACAACCACAGCGACCGCCTGCGGCGCAACAACGCCATCCTCCGGGCGTTGTCACCCGAGGGGGGCCGGCGTCCCCCCGTGTCCCCGCAACCCCCCGCCGGGCCACCCGCCGGGCCCCCCCCGCCCCCCCGCCTCCTCTTCCACCCCAACTGCGGGCAGAAGGCGGCCGTCGTCAACGAGGGGCGCACGGCTCTGCGGCCACAGTGAGTGACACGGGGACACTCGCGTCCTTGCGTCCCCATTCTTGGTGTCCCCATTGACGTCGTGTCTTCGTGTCCCCTGTCCCTGGTGTCCCCACTGACGCTGTGTCCTTCTGTCCCCGTTCTTGGTGTCCCGTTCGATGTGGTGTCCCCATCCCTGGTGTCCCCATCCCTGGTGTCCTGATTGATGTGGTGTCCACGTGTCCTTGTCCTTGATGTCCCCATTGACGTCATGGAGCTGTCCCTGGTGTCCCCGTTGACGTGGTGTCCCCGTTGACGTGGTGTCCCCGTTGACGTGGTGTCTTGGTGTCCCCATCCCTGGTGTCCTGATTGACGTGGTGTCCATGTGTCGCTGTCCCTGATGTCCCCGTTGATGTCACGGACCCTCCCTGATGTTGCTGCTGATCTTGTGTCCTTGTGTCCCCATCCTTGGTGTCCCCATTGATGTCGTGTCTTCGTGTCCCCCGTCCCTGGTGTCCCTGCTGACATGGTGTCCCCGCTGACATGGTGTCCCCGTCCCTGGTGTCCCCATCCCTGGTATCCTGATTGATGTGGTGTCCACGTGTCCTTGTCCTTGATGTCCCCATTGACGTCATGGAGCTGTTCCTGGTGTCCCCGTTGACGTGGTGTCCCCGTTGACGTGGTGTCCCCATGCCTGGTGTGCTGATTGACGTGGTGTCTATGTGTCCTTGTCCCTGGTGTCCCCGTTGATGTCATGGACATTCCCTGATGTCGCTGCTGATCTTGTGTCCTTGCGTCCCCATCCTTGGTGTCCCCATTGACGTTGTGTCTTCGTGTCCCTGTCCCTGGTGTCCCCACTGACGCTGTGTCCTTCTGTCTCCATCCTCGGTGTCCCCGTTGATGTGGTGGACCCATCCCTGACGTCCCTGCTGACGTGGTGTCCTTCTGTCCCTGTCCCTGGTGTCCCCTTTGACATGGTGTCCCTGTGTCCCCGCCCCTGGTGTCCCCTTTGACGTGGTGGTTTTTTTGACGTGGTGTCCCAGTGTCCCCTTCCCTGGTGTCCCCGTCCTCAGTGTCCCCTTTGGCGCGGTGTCCCAGTGTCCCCGTCCCTGGCGTCCCCTTTGATGCAGTGTCCCTGTCCCTGGTGTCACCATCCCAGGTGTCCCCGTTGGCGCAGTGTCCCCATACTGGTGTCCCTTTTGACGTGGTGTCTTGGTGTCCCCATCCCCGGCATCCCTTTTGACGCGGTGTCCCTGTGTCCCCGTCCCTGGTGTCACCATCCCAGGTGTCCCTGTTGACGTAGTGTCCCCGTCCCGGTGTCCCCTTTGACATGGTGTCTCTGTCCCTGGTGTCCCTTTTGACGTGGTGTCTTGATGTCCCCGTCCCCGGTGTCCCCTGTGACGCGGTGTCCATGTGTCCCCGTCCTGGCATCCCTTTTGATGTGGTGTCCCCGTCCCCGGTGTCCCCTGTGACGCGGTGTCCCCGTCCCTGGTGGCACCATCTCAGGTGTCCCTATTGACGTAGTGTCCCCGTCCCGGTGTCCCCATCCCGGCATCCCTTTTGACGTGGTGTCTTGATGTCCCCGTCCCCAGTGTCCCCTGTGACACTGTGTCCCCGTGTCCCTCTCCCTGGTGGCACCATCCCAGGTGTCCCTGTTGATGTAGTGTCCCCGTCCCCGGTGTCCCCTGTGACGCGGTGTCCCCGTCCCTGGTGGCACCATCCCAGGTGTCCCCGTTGACGTAGTGTCCCCGTCCCGGTGTCCCCTTTGACGCGGTGTCCCCGTCCTGGCGTCCCTTTTGACGTGGTGTCTTGATGTCCCCGTCCCCGGTGTCCCCTGTGACGCGGTGTCCATGCGTCCCTGTCCCCGGTGTCCCTTTTGACGTGGTGTCTTGATGTCCCCGTCCCCTGTGACGCGGTGTCCATGTGTCCCCGTCCCGGCGTCCCTTTTGACGTGGTGTCCCCGTCCCGGCGTCCCTTTTGACGTGGTGCCTTGATGTCCCCGTCCCCGGTGTCCCCTGTGACGCGGTGTCCCCGTGTCCCTCTCCCTGGTGGCACCATCCCAGGTGTCCCTGTTGATGTAGTGTCCCCGTCCCCGGTGTCCCCTGTGACGCGGTGTCCCCGTCCCTGGTGGCACCATCCCAGGTGTCCCTGTTTATGTAGTGTCCCCGTCCCCGGTGTCCCCTGTGACGCGGTGTCCCTGTCCCCAGCGCGACGGATGACTTCAACCACGGGGTGGTGCTGAGCGCCCGGGCGCTGCGGGACAACGAGCTCTTCCAGGTGCGCATCGACAAGATGGTGGACAAGTGGGCGGGGTCCATCGAGATCGGGGTGACCACCCACAACCCCGCCTACCTCCAGCTGCCCTCCACCATGACCAACCTGCGCTCAGGTGGGTCCCCGACGTCTCCGTGGGGTCCCCGTGGGGTTCCCGTGGGGTCCCCGACATCTCTATGGGGTCCCCAACGTCTCTATGGGGTTCCCAACATCTCCATGGGGTTCCCGTGGGGTTCCCGACATCTCTATGGGGTCCCCAACGTCTCTATGGGGTCCCCAACGTCTCTATGGGGTCCCCAACGTCTCTATGGGGTTCCCAATGTCTCCCTGGGGTTCCCGTGGGGTTCCCAACGTCTCCATGGGGTTCCTGTGGGGTTCCCGATATCTTCATGGGGTCCCCAACGTCTCCATGGGGTCTCCATGGGGTCCCCAACGTCTCCATGGGGTCTCCATGGGGTCCCCAACGTCTCTATGGGGTTCCCAATGTCTCCCTGGGGTTCCTGTGGGGTTCCCAACATCTCTATGGGGTTCCTGTGGGGTCCCCAACGTCTCCGTGGGGTCCCCAACGTCTCCATGGGGTTCCCAATGTCTCCCTGGGGTTCCTGTGGGGTTCCCAACATCTCCATGGGGTTCCTGTGGGGTTCCCGATATCTCCATGGGGTCCCCAACGTCTCCATGGGGTCTCCATGGGGTCCCCAACGTCTCCATGGGGTCTCCATGGGGTCCCCAACATCTCCATGGGCTCTCTATGGGGTCCCCAACGTCTCTATGGGGTTCCCAATGTCTCCCTGGGGTTCCCGTGGGGTTCCCAACGTCTCCATGGGGTTCCTGTGGGGTTCCCGATATCTCCATGGGGTCCCCAACGTCTCCATGGGGTCTCCATGGGGTCCCCAACATCTCCATGGGGTCTCCATGGGGTCCCCAACGTCTCTATGGGGTTCCCAATGTCTCCCTGGGGTTCCCGTGGGGTTCCCAACATCTCCATGGGGTTCTTGTGGGGTTCCTGATATCTCCATGGGGTCCCCAACGTCTCCATGGGGTCTCCATGGGGTCCCCAACATCTCCATGGGGTCTCCATGGGGTCCCCAACGTCTCTATGGGGTTCCCAATGTCTCCCTGGGGTTCCTGTGGGGTTCCCAACATCTCCATGGGGTTCCTGTGGGGTCCCCGATATCTCCATGGGGTCCCCGATATCTCCATGGGGTCCCCAACGTCTCCATGGGGTCCCCAACATCTCCATGGGCTCTCTATGGGGTCCCCAACGTCTCTATGGGGTTCCCAATGTCTCCCTGGGGTTCCTGTGGGGTTCCCAACGTCTCCATGGGCTCTCCATGGGGTCCCCAACGTCTCCATGGGGTCCCCAACGTTTCCCTGGGGTTCCCGTGGGGTCCCCAACACCTCCCTGGGGTTCCCGTGGGGTTCCTGAGATCTCCATGGGGTCCCCAACGTCTCCATGGGGTCCCCAACGTTTCCCTGGGGTTCCTGTGGGGTCCCCAACACCTCCATGGGGTTCCCGTGGGGTCCCCAGCATCTCCGTGGGGTCCCTCCAGGGTGTTCCCAGGGTGTCCCCAGCCACCTCACGGTGTCCCCTGGGCATCTTGAGCCACTCCACGGTGTCCCCAGGTTGTCCCCAGCCACCCCACGGTGTCCCCAGGACATCTCGTACCCCTCCAAGGTGTCCCCATCCACCCCATGGTGTCCCCAGGTTGTCCCCAGCCACCCCAGGTTGTCCCCACGGTGTCCCCAGGGTGTCCTGGGCCACCCCTGGGTGTCCTTAGATTGTCCCCAGCCACCCCAGGATGTCCCCAGGTTGTCCCCAGCCACCTCAGGTTGTCCCCATCCACCCCATGGTGTCCCCAGGTTGTCCCCATCCACCCCATGGTGTCCCCAGGTTGTCCCCAGCCACCCCAGGTTGTCCCCACGGTGTCCCCAGGGTGTCCTGGGCCACCCCTGTGTGTCCCCAGGTTGTCCGCAGCCACCCCAGGGCATCTCAAACCCCTCCAAGGTGTCCCCAGCCACCCCATGGTGTCCTTAGATTGTCCCCAGCCACCCCAGGTGTGTCCCTAGCCACCCCAGGATGTCCCCACAGTGTCCCCAGGGTGTCCTGGGCCACCCCTGAGTGTCCTTAGATTGTCCCCAGCCACCCCATGGTGTCCCCAGGTTGTCCCCAGCCACCTCAGGTTGTCCCCAGCCACCCCATGGTGTCCCCAGGTTGTCCCCAGCCACCCCAGGATGTCCCCACGGTGTGCCCAGGGTGTCCTGGGCCACCCCTGAGTGTCCTTAGATTGTCCCCAGCCACCCCATGATGTCCCCAAGTTGTCCTCAGCCACCTCAGGTTGTCCCCAGCCACCACAGGTGTGTCCCCAGGTTGTCCCCAGCCACCTCAGGTTGTCCCCAGCCACCCCAGGATGTCCCCATGGTGTCCCCAGGTTGTCCCCAGCCACTCCAGGTTGTCCCCAGCCACCCCAGAGTGTCCCCAGGACATCTCGTACCCCTCCAAGGTGTCCCCAGCCACCCCAGAGTGTCCCCAGGGTGTCCCCAGCCACCCCAGGTTGTCCCCACGGTGTCCCCAGGGTGTCCCGGGCCACCCCTGTGTGTCCCCAGGTTGTCCCCAGCCACCCCAGGTTGTCCCCAGCCACCCCATGGTGTCCCCAGGTTGTCCCCAGCCACCCCAGAGTGTCCCCAGGACATCTCGTACCCCTCCAAGGTGTCCCCAGCCACCCCAGAGTGTCCCCAGGGTGTCCCCGGCCACCCCTCCCCTCCCCGGATGATGTCCCCAACCCCGTCCCCGCAGGCACCTGGATGATGACGGGCAACGGGGTGATGCACAACGGCACCACCGTCCTCGACGAGTACGGCCACAACCTCGACCGCCTCAAGGTGGGACAACGCGGACACCTGGAGCTGGAGGAGGTGGTGGGGGGGGGGACAGGGACACCCCTGTGGGTGTCCCCCGGGGGTGACACTCGTCCCCGCAGGCGGGGGACACGGTGGGGGTGGTACGGAGGGACGACGGGACCCTCCACTTCTTCGTCAACGGGGCGGCGCAGGGACCCGCCGCCTGGAACGTGCCCCCCAACGTCTACGCCGTGGTGGACCTCTACGGCCAGGCCGCCCAGGCCACCATCGTCGAGGACGGCGGTGAGCTCCCGGGGGACGTTGGGGACACGGCGGGGGGGGGGGGGGGTTCGGTGGGGGAGAGGAGGGGACATTGGGGGAGGTCGGAGGTGGAGTTTTGGGGACATTGGGGACGTCAAGGGGTGGGTTTGAGAGACGTGGGGACATCAAGGGGTGGGTTTGGGGACATTGGGGACATCAAGGGGTGGGTTTGGGGACATTGGGGACATCAAGGGGTGGGTTTGGGGGCAGTGGGGACATCAAGGGGTGGGTTTGGGGCACCTGGGGACATCAAGCGCTGGGTTTGGGACACTTGGGGACATCAAGGTCTGGGTATGGGGACATTGGGGATGTCAGGGGGTGGGTTTGGGGGACAGTGGGGACGTCAGGGGGTGGGTTTGGGGACATTGGGGACGTCAGGGGGTGGGTTTGGGGACAGTGGGGACGTCAGGGGGTGGGTTTGAGAGACGTGGGGACATCAAGGGGTGGGTTTGGGGACATTGGGAACGTCAGGGGGTGGGTTTGGGGACGTGGGGACGTCAGGGGGTGGGTTTGGGGACATTGGGAACGTCAGGGGGTGGGTTTGGGGGATGTGGGGACATCAAGGGGTGGGTTTGGGGACGTGGGGACGTCAGGGGGTGGGTTTGGGAGACGTGGGGACATCAAGGGGTGGGTTTGGGGACATTGGGGACATCAAGGGGTGGGTTTGGGGCACCTGGGGACATCAAGCGCTGGGTTTGGGACACTTGGGGACATCAAGGTCTGGGTATGGGGACATTGGGGATGTCAGGGGGTGGGTTTGGGGGACAGTGGGGACGTCAAGGGGTGGGTTTGGGGACATTGGGGACGTCAGGGGGTGGGTTTGGGGGACAGTGGGGACGTCAAGGGGTGGGTTTGGGGACGTGGGGACGTCAGGGGGTGGGTTTGGGGACATTGGGGACATCAAGGGGTGGATTTGGGGCACCTGGGGACATCAAGCGCTGGGTTTGGGACACTTGGGGACATCAAGGTCTGGGTACGGGGACATTGGGGACATCAAGGGATGAGTTTGGGGCACGTGGGGACATCAAGCACTGGGTTTGGGACACTTGGGGACATCAAGGTCTGGGTATGGGGACATTGGGGACGTCAGGGGGTGGGTTTGGGGACAGTGGGGACGTCAGGGGGTGGGTTTGGGGACGTGGGGACGTCAGGGGGTGGGTTTGGGGACATTGGGGACGTCAGGGGGTGGGTTTGGGAAGGTTGGGGACATCAGGGGGTGGGTTTGGGAAGGTTGGGGACATTGGGGACACGAGACGGTGGGGCTCGGTGGGGACCTGGATCCTTGGGGACATCGGAGGGGAACTGCTTGGGGACACCGAGGTTTGGGGTACGCGGGGACATCGGGGGGTGGCTTTGGGGACCTTGGGGACACTGGGGGGTGGGGTTGGGGGGAGACAGGGGTCCTGGGGACATCAGTGGTGGAGTTTGGGGACACTGGGGACACCAGGGGGTGTGTGTGGGGCGATATCGGGGTGCGGGGCTGGATTTTGGGGTGCAGGGCTGGATTTTGGGGTGCGGGGGGGTGTTGCCGGAGCCCCACCTTTGGGGGGTTCATGGGTGGGGTGCGTATGTGTCCCCGTGTCCCCCCCCCCCAGAGGTGACCTCGCTGGGGGGCGATGGCTCGGAGGGGGACACCCCGGGGTCCCCCGAAAGTCCCTCCCCGGGGGGTTCCCCCAGCGACCTGCGCTTCCACCGCCTGCACGGCACCAACGCCCTCATCACCAACGGCGGCCGCACCGCCCTGCGCCAGAACTGCCGCTCCGAGTTCAACGACGCCATCGTCATCTCCAACCGGTCAGGGGCACCCCAAAATCCTCCCCCTGCACCCCAAAAATCCTCCCCTGCACCCCAAAATCCCCCCCTGCACCCCAAAACCCGGCCGTGGGTGCTGCAGCACCGTCCCCAGGTCCCCAACCCCGCACCAGCGGTGTTGCTGCGTTTAGTGACGCCGTCGGCGTCTGCGACTGATTGGGGCACCCCAAAATCTTCTCCCTGTACCCCAAAAATCCCCCCCTGCACCCCAAAACTCCCCCTGCACCCCAAAACCCGGCCGTGGGTGCTGCAGCACCGTCCCCAGGTCCCCAACCCCGCACCAGAGCTGCTGCTGCGTTTAGTGACGCCGTCAGCGTCTGCAACTGGTGGGGGCACCCCAAAATCTTCTCCCTGTACCCCAAAATCCTCCCCTGCACCCCAAAACCCGGCCGTGGGTGCTGCAGCACCGTCCCCAGGTCCCCAACCCCGCACCAGAGCTGCTGCTGCGTTTAGTGACGCCGTCGGCATCTGCGACTGGTGGGGGCACCCCAAAATCTTCTCCCTGCACCCCAAAATCCTCCCCTGCACCCCAAAATCCTCCCCTGCACCCCAAAATCCCCCCCTGCACCCCAAAACCCGGCCGTGGGTGCTGCAGCACCGTCCCCAGGTCCCCAACCCCGCACCAGCGGTGTTGCTGCGTTTAGTGACACCGTCGGCGTCTGCAACTGGTGGGGGCACCCCAAAATCCTCCCCCTGCACCCCAAAATCCTCCCCCTGCACCCCAAAACCCGGCCGTGGGTGCTGCAGCACCATCCCCAGGTCCCCAACCCCGCACCAGAGCTGCTGCTGCGTTTAGTGACGCCGTCGGCGTCTGCGACTGGTGGGGGCACCCCAAAATCTTCTCCCTGTTCCCCAAAATCCTCCCCTGCACCCCAAAACTCCCCCTGCACCCCAAAACCCGGCCATGGGTGCTGCAGCACCGTCCCCAGGTCCCCAACCCCGCACCAGCGGTGTTGCTACGTTTAGTGACGCCGTCGGCATCTGCAACTGGTGGGGGCACCCCAAAATCCTCCCCCCGCACCCCAAAATCCTCCCCTGCACCCCAAAATCCCCCCTGCACCCCAAAATCCCCCCCTGCACCCCAAAACCCGGCCGTGGGTGCTGCAGCACTGTCCCCAGGTCCCCAACCCCGCACCAGAGCTGCTGCTGCGTTTAGTGACGCCGTCGGCATCTGCAACTGGTGGGGGCACCCCAAAATCTTCTCCCTGTACCCCAAAATCCCCCCTGCACCCCAAAACCCGGCCATGGGTGCTGCAGCACCGTCCCCAGGTCCCCAACCCCGCACCAGCGGTGTTGCTGTGTTTAGTGACGCCGTCGGCATCTGCAACTGGTGGGGGCACCCCAAAAATCCTCCCCTGCACCCCAAAACTCCCCCTGCACCCCAAAACCAGGCTGTGGGTGCTGCAGCACCGTCCCCAGGTCCCCAACCCCGCACCAGCGGTGTTGCTGCGTTTAGTGACACCATCGGCGTCTGCAACTGGTGGGGGCACCCCAAAATCTTCTCCCTGCACCCCAAAATCCCCCCCCTGCACCCCAGAACCCGGCCGTGGGTGCTGCAGCACCATCCCCAGGTCCCCAACCCCGCACCAGAGCTGCTGCTGCGTTTAGTGACGCCGTCGGCGTCTGCGACTGGTGGGGGCACCCCAAAATCTTCTCCCTGCACCCCAAAAATCCTCCCCTGCACCCCAAAACTCCCCCTGCACCCCAAAACCCGGCCGTGGGTGCTGCAGCACCGTCCCCAGGTCCCCAACCCCGCACCAGAGCTGCTGCTGCGTTTAGTGACGCCGTCGGCGTCTGCAACTGGTGGGGGCACCCCAAAATCTTCTCCCTGTACCCCAAAATCTTCTCCCTGTACCCCAAAATCCTCCCCGTGCACCCCAAAATCCTCCCCTGCACCCCCAAATCTGCCCCAGGCTGGTCCCTGCACCCCCACATCTGCCCCTGCACCCCCAAATCTGCCCCAGGCTGGTCCCTGCACCCCCAAATCTGCCCCTGCACCCCCAAATCTGCCCCAGGCTGGTCCCTGCACCCCCACATCTGCCCCTGCACCCCCAAATCTGCCCCAGGCTGGTCCCTGCACCCCCAAATCTGCCCCTGCACCCCCAAATCTGCCCCAGGCTGGTCCCTGCACCCCCACATCTGCCCCTGCACCCCCAAATCTGCCCCAGGCTGGTCCCTGCACCCCCACATCTGCTCCTGCACCCCCAAATCTGCCCCCAACCCTGTCCTCAGGCCCCCAAACCAGACCCTGCGCCCCCAAATCTGCCCCTGCACCCCCAAATCCCCCCCCAACCCTGTCCCCGGACCTCCAACCCTGCCCCTGCACCCCCAAACATTCCCCCAGGTCCCCAAATCTGCCCCTGCACCCCCAAAACTGCCTCAAAACTCCCCCCCCCACCACCCAAAACCCACCCTGCGACTCTCCCACAGCACCTCGGGGTGCTCGTAACCCCCCTCCCCTCCCTGCACCCACCTGGGGGGGTCCCTATGCCCTTCCCCCACAACCGAGGGGACACCCCCCCCCCCCAGATTTTGGGGTGTCCCCCCCTCCCGGTGACCCCCGTGTCCCCCAGGGCGCTGCGGGACGGGGAGCTCTTCGAGATCGTCATCCAGAAGATGGTGGATCGTTGGTCCGGCTCCATCGAGGCGGGTGAGGGGGGACACGGGGGGGGTCCCCACACCCCTCCCCATCTCCTGTCCCCTCTGTCCCCCCCCCCCCCCCACCGTGTCCCTTGTCACCCCCCTTGTCCCCGCAGGCGTCACCGCCATCCGCCCCGAGGACCTGGAGTTCCCCAACACCATGACGGATATCGACTACGATACCTGGATGCTGAGGTGAGGGACGGACACGCACACCGGTGTCACCTGGGGGGGGTCACCTCGGTCCCCACGGGGCCACCGCTGTCCCCAAGGGGCCACCTCGGTCCCCCACGGGGCCACCTCGGTCCCCAAGGGACGTTACTGGGTCCCCCGGTTCCCAGAGGGATCCCTTGGGGGGATCCCTGTCCTTTCCTCTTGTCCCCTGTGTCCCCTTCTGTCCCCAAGGAGCCACGTCTTGTCCTTGGTGTCCCCAAGAGGTCACCTCGGTCCCCTGGGGGCCACCGCTGTCCCCAAAGGGCCACCTCGGTCCCCAAGGGACGTTACTGCGTCCCCCGGTTCCCCGAGGGATCCCTTGGGGGGATCCCTGTCCTTTCCTCTTGTCCCCTGTGTCCCCTTCTGTCCCCAAGGGGCCATGTCTTGTCTTTGGTGTCCCCAAGAGGTCACCTCGGTCCCCTGGGGGCCACCACTGTCCCCAAAGGGCCACCTCAGTCCCCCGCAGGGCCACCTCGGTCCCCCAGGGACGTTACTGGGTCCCCCGGTTCCCTGAGGGATCCCTTGGGGATCCCTCTCCTTTCCTCGTGTCCCCTTCTGTCCCCAAGGGGCCCCGTCTTGTCTTTGGTGTCCCCAAGGGGCCGCCACTGTCCCCAAAGGGCCACCTCAGTCCCCCGCAGGGCCACCTCGGTCCCCCAGGGACGTTACTGGGTCCCCCGGTTCCCCGAGGGATCCCTTGAGAATCCTTTTCTTTTTGTTCCTGATGTCCCATTCTGTCCCCAAGGGGCCATGTCTTGTCTTTGGTGTCCCCAAGAGGTCACCTCGGTCCCCTGGGGGCCACCACTGTCCCCAAGGGGCCACCTCGGTCCCCCGCAGGGCCACCTCGGTCCCCCAGGGACGTTACTGGGTCCCCCGGTTCCCCGAGGGATCCCTTGGGGATCCCTCTCCTTTCCTCGTGTCCCCTTCTGTCCCCAAGGGGCCCCGTCTTGTCTTTGGTGTCCCCAAGGGGCCGCCACTGTCCCCAAAGGGCCACCTCGGTCCCCCACGGGGCCACCTCGGTCCCCCAGGGACGTTACTGGGTCCCCCGGTTCCCCGAGGGATCCCTTGGGGGGATCCCTGTCCTTTCCTCGTGTCCCCTGTGTCCCCTTCTGTCCCCAAGGGGCCACGTCTTGTCCTTGCTGTCCCCAAGAGGTCACCTTGGTCCCCTGGGGGCCACCACTGTCCCCAAAGGGCCACCTCAGTCCCCCCCAGGGCCACCTCGGTCCCCCAGGGACGTTACTGGGTCCCCCGGTTCCCCGAGGGATCCCTTGGGGATCCCTGTCCTTTCTTCTTGTCCCCTGTGTCCCCTTCTGTCCCCAAGGGGCCACGTCTTGTCCTTGGTGTCCCCAAGGCGTCACCTCGCTCCCCCGGGGGTTGTGCTGGGTCCTGGGGTTCCCTGAGGGTCCATAATTGTCCCCAAGCGTCCCTGCCTGTCCCCACCCATCCCTGAGAGACCATCTCTGTCCCCCAGGGTCCCCGTCCCGTCCCCAAGGTCCCCATCTGTCCCTAAGGGTCCCCATCTGTCCCCAATGTCCCCACCCATCCCCAAGGGTCCTTGTTCTGTCCCTAAGGGTCCCCCTCCCGTCCCCAGGGTCCCCCTCCCGTCCCCAAGGTCCCCTCCCGTCCCCAAGGGTCCCCCTCCCGTCCCCAGGGTCCCCATCTGTCCCCAATGTTCCCACCCATCCCCAAGGGTCCTTGTTCTGTCCCTAAGAGTCCGCATCCTGTCCCCAGGGTCCCTGTCCTGTCCCCAAGGTCCCCATCTGTCCCTAAGGGTCCCCGTCCCATCCCCAAGGTCCCCATCTGTCCCTAAGGGTCCCCGTCCGTCCCCAAGGTCCCCGTCCATCCCCAAGGTCCCCATCCCATCCCTAAGGGTCCCCATCCCGTCCCCAATGTCCCCATCCCGTCCCCAAGGGTCCCCCACCTGTCCCCAAGGGTCCCCACCCATCCCCAATGTCCCCACCCATCCCCAAGGGTCCCTGTCCTGTCCCCAATGTCCCCAAGGGTCCCCATTCCGTCCCTAAGGGTCCCCATTCCGTCCCTAAGGGTCCCCATCCCGTCCCCAAGGTCCCCATCCCGTCCCCAAGCGTCCCCATCCTGTCCCCAAGGTCCCCTGTCTGTCCCTAAGGGTCCCTGTCTGTCCCTAAGGGTCCCCATCCCGTCCCCAATGTCCCCATCTGTCCCCAATGTCCCCATCTGTCCCCAAGGTCCCCATCCCGTCCCCAAGCGTCCCCATCCCGTCCCCAAGCGTCCCCTGTCTGTCCCTAAGGGTCCCTGTCTGTCCCTAAGGGTCCCCATCCCGTCCCCAATGTCCCCACCCGTCCCCAATGTCCCCATCTGTCCCCAATGTCCCCATCTGTCCCCAAGGGTCCCCACCCATCCCCAAGTACCCCACTTCCCCACGTGCCACCTGCATCGGGCTGACACGGGATCCCGTGTTCCCCCCGCCCCCTCCTTGGTGTCCCCGTCCCTCCCCGGTGTCCCTCTCCACGTCCCCATCCCCGTGTCCCCCCCCCCCATGTCCCCACGGAACCCCAGAGCCCCTCTGGGTCCTCTGCATCGTCCCCAGGCAGGACCCCTGTCCCCTTGTCCCCCGCCCCGGTGTCCCCACGATGTCCCCGGTGTCCCCACGACGATGTCCCCACCATGTCCCCGTGTCCCCGCAGCGGGACGGCCATCATGCAGGACGGTAACACCATGCGCAACAACTACGGCTGCGACCTCGACTCGCTGGGGACGGGTTCGCGCATCGGGATGATGCGGACGGCGCGGGGCGACCTGCGCTATTTCATCAACGGCGCCGACCAGGGCGTCGCCTGCTCGGGGCTGCCGGCGGGTAAGGGGACGGCGTGGGGACACGGCGGGGACGTGGGGGACACGGTGGGGACACTGTGGGGACGTGGGGACAGGGACAGCGCTGCGGAGGGGGGCACACACAGGGGGTCCTGCGGTGGCCCTGTGGGTTCGGTTTGGGGGGACCTGTGATGCTTTGGGGTCCCCGGGGGACATGGGGGGGACATGGGGACATGGTGGGGACATGGGGGACATGGGGCTGGGGACAAGGTGGGGACATGGGGACAGGGCCAGCGGTGCAGAGGGGGACACACACAGGGGGTCCTGCGGTGGCACTGTGGCTCAGTTTGGGGGGACCTGTGATGCTTCGGGGTCCCCTGGGGACATGGGGGGGACATGGGGACATGGGGGACATGGTGGGGACACGGTGGGGACGTGGGGACAGGGACAGTGGTGGGGACGTGGGGACAGGGCCAGCGGTGCGGAGGGGGACACACACACACAGGGGGTCCTGCAGTGGCACTGTGGGTTCGGTTTGGGGGGACCTGTGATGCTTTGGGGTCCCCGGGGGACACGGCGGGGACATGGGGGACACGGTGGGGACACGGTGGGGACACGGCGGGGACGTGGGGACAGGGACAGCGGTGGGGACGTGGGGACAGGGACAGCGGAGAGGGGGACACACACAGGGGGTCCTGCGGTGGCACTGTGGGTTCGGTTTGGGGGGACCTGTGATGCTTTGGGGTCCCCGGGGGACATGGGGGACACTGTGGGGACATGGGGGACATGGTGGGGACACGGCGGGGACATGGGGACAGGGACAGCGGAGAGGGGGACACACACAGGGGGTCCTGTGGTGGCCCTGTGGGTTCGGTTTGGGGGGACCTGTGATGCTTTGGGGTCCCCTGGGGACATGGGGACAATATGGGGACATGGGGGGGACATGGGGACATGGGGGGGACATGAGGGACATGGGGCTGGGGACAAGGTGGGGACATGGGGACGGGGACAGCAGTGGGGAAGGGGACACACACACACACAGGGGGTCCTGCGGTGGCACAGTGGGTTCGGTTTGGGGGGACCTGTGATGCTTTGGGGTCCCCTGGGGACATGGGGGACACTGTGGGGACATGGGGGACATGGTGGGGACACGGCGGTGACATGGGGACAGGGACAGTGCTGCGGAGGGGGGCACACACAGGGGGTCCTGCGGTGGCCCTGTGGGTTCGGTTTGGGGGGACCTGTGATGCTTTGGGGTCCCCTGGGGACACTGTGGGGACATGGGAGACACGGTGGGGACACGATGGGGACGTGGGGACAGGGACAGTGGTGGGGATGTGGGGACAGGGACAGTGCTGCGGAGGGGGGCACACACAGGGGGTCCTGCGGTGGCACTGTGGGTTCGGTTTGGGGGGACCTGTGATGCTTTGGGGTCCCCTGGGGACATGGGGGGGACATGGGGACATGGGGGACATGGTGGGGACACGGTGGGGACGTGGGGACAGGGACAGTGGTGGGGACGTGGGGACAGGGCCAGCGGTGCGGAGGGGGACACACACACACAGGGGGTCCTGCGGTGGCACTGTGGGTTCGGTTTGGGGGGACCTGTGATGCTTTGGGGTCCCCTGGGGACATGGGGGGACATGGGGGACACTGTGGGGACACAGCGGGGACGTGGGTACAGGGACAGCAGTGGGGACGTGGGGACAGGGACAGCGGTGCGGAGGGGGACACACACACACAGGGGGTCCTGCGGTGGCACTGTGGGTTCGGTTTGGGGGGACCTGTGATGCTTTGGGGTCCCCTGGGGACATGGGGACATGGGGGACATGGTGGGGACACAGCAGGGACGTGGGGACGGGGACAGTGGTGGGGACGTGGGGACAGGGACAGCGCTGCAGAGGGGGACACACACAGGGGGTCCTGCGGTGGCACTGTGGGTTTGGTTTGGGGGGACCTGTGATGCTTTGGGGTCCCCGGGGGACATGGGGGGGACATGGGGACATGGTGGGGACGTGGGGGACACGGTGGGGACACGGCGGGGACGTGGGGACAGGGACAGTGGTGGGGACGTGGGGACAGGGACAGCGCTGCAGAGGGGGACACACACAGGGGGTCCTGCGGTGGCACTGTGGGTTCGGTTTGGGGGGACCTGTGATGCTTTGGGGTCCCCGGGGGACATGGGGGGGACATGGGGACATGGTGGGGACATGGGGGACATGGGGCTGGGGACAAGGTGGGGACATGGGGACGGGGACAGCAGTGGGGAAGGGGACACACACACACAGGGGGTCCTGCGGTGGCACAGTGGGTTCGGTTTGGGGGGACCTGTGATGCTTTGGGGTCCCCTGGGGACATGGGGGACACTGTGGGGACATGGGGACATGGTGGGGACACGGCGGTGACATGGGGACAGGAACAGTGCTGCGGAGGGGGGCACACACAGGGGGTCCTGCGGTGGCCCTGTGGGTTCGGTTTGGGGGGACCTGTGATGCTTTGGGGTCCCCTGGGGACACTGTGGGGACATGGGAGACACGGTGGGGACACGGTGGGGACGTGGGGACAGGGACAGTGGTGGGGATGTGGGGACAGGGACAGCGCTGCGGAGGGGGACACACACAGGGGGTCCTGCGGTGGCACTGTGGGTTCGGTTTGGGGGGACCTGTGATGCTTTGGGGTCCCCTGGGGACATGGGGGACACTGTGGGGACATGGGGACATGGTGGGGACACGGCGGGGACATGGGGACAGGGACAGTGGTGGGGACGTGGGGACAGGGACAGCGCTGCGGAGGGGGACACACACAGGGGGTCACTGTGGGGACATGGGGGTCACAGGGGGACACACACTGTGGGGACACTGTGGGGACATGGGGGGGACGTGGGGATTGGGGACACGGTGGGGACATGGGGACATGAAGGGGGACGGGGACACGGAGGGGGACACGGGTATGAGCTCCCAGGGATGGGGACACGGAGGAGACGGGGACAGAGCCGTGGCGGGGGGGACACGGGGATGGGGACACGGAGGGGGGACATGGGGACAGTGGCATGGGGCCGTGGCGGGTGACACGGGGGGGGGTGGGGGTGTCCCCTGTCCCCCCTGAGGGTGTCCCCGTCCCCGCAGAGGTGTACGCGGTGGTGGACCTCTACGGCCAATGCGTTCAGGTGTCCCTCACCGGGGCCACCGGCCCGGCCGACAACAGCCTGGCCACCGGCAGCAGTGCCACCGAGAAGGCCTGTCCCCTCCCCTCCCCAGGTAGGGGACACCGCGGGGACACCGCGGGGACGGGGGGGGGGGCACCGGTGTCCCCAGGGCTGTGGGTCTCAGTGGGGTGGTCACCTTCCCGGGGGGACGTGTCCCCTCTCCTGATGATGTGTGTGTCCCTCCCATGGGTGACGTGTCCCCCCCCCGGGTGACGTATCCCCCCCGGGTGACATGTCCCCTCTCCAGATGACGTGTGTGTCCCGTTCCCCCCCCCCCCGGTGACATATTCCCCCCCGGGTGACGTGTCCCCCCATGGGTGACATATCCCCCCGGGTGACATGTCCCCTCCCCAGATGACATGTGTCGTCCCCCCCCCCCCCAAGGTGACATATCCCCCCCCGGGTGACATATCCCCCCCTGGGTGACGTGTGTGTCCCCCCCCCAGGTGACATGTCCCCCCATGGGTGACATATCCCCCCCCCCCGGGTGATGTGTCCCCCTCCCCAGGTGACATGTCCGTCCCCCCCATGGGTGACATGTCCCCTCCCCACATGACCTCTGTGTCCCCCCCCCCCAGGTGATGTGTCCCCCCCTGGGTGACATGTCCCCTCCCCAGATGACATCTCTGTCCCCCCCCCCGGTGACATGTTGTCCCCCCCCCCGGGTGACGTGTCCCCCCCCAGGTGACATGATGTCCCCCCCCCGGGTGCCATGTCCCCTCCTGGGTGACGTGTCCCCCCCCAGGTGACATGTTGTCCCCCCCTTAGGTGACATGTCCCCCCCCAGGTGACATGTTGTCCCCTCCCAGGTGACGTGTCCCCTCCCGGGTGACGTGTCCCCCCCCCCAGGTGACATCTTGTCCCCCCCCCAGGTGACATGTCCCCCTCCTGGGTGACGTGTCCCCCCCCCCAGGTGACATGTCCCCCCCCCCGGGTGACGTGTCCCCCCCCCCAGGTGCCATGTCCCCTCCCAGGTGACGTGTTCCCCCCGCGGGTGACGTGTCCCCCCCCCCAGGTGCCATGTCCCCTCCCAGGTGACGTGTTCCCCCCGCGGGTGACGTGTCCCCCCCCCAGGTGACATGTCCCCTCCCAGGTGACGTGTCCCCCCCCCCGGGTGACGTGTCCCCCCCCCAGGTGACATGTCCCCTCCCAGGTGACGTGTCCCCCCCCCCGGGTGACGTGTCCCCCCCCCCAGGTGCCATGTCCCCTCCCAGGTGACGTGTCCCCTCCTGGGTGACGTGTCCCCCCCCCCAGGTGACATATCCCCTCCCGGGTGACGTGTCCCTTCCTGGGTGACATGTCCCCCCCCCCCAGGTGACATCTTGTCCCCCCCCAGGTGACGTGTCCCCTCCTGGGTGACGTGTCCCCCCCCCGGTGCCACATTGTCCCCCCCAGATGACACATTGTCCCCCCCCCGGTGCCACATTGTCCCCCCCCAGGTGACACATTGTCCCCCCCCAGGTGACATGTCCCCCCCCAGGTGACACATCCACCCACGGGTGCCACGTCCCCCCACGGGTGACACCCGCCCCTCCCCCGGGCCATGCCCCCGCCACGCCCTCACGTGCCACACCCCCCCATTGCCACGCCCCCGGTGACCCCGCCCTCCCCCATGTCACATGTGTGTGTCCCAAGTGCTGCGTCTCCCCGCCCCCATGCCACACCCCCTATGCCACACCCCCTATGCCACGCCCCCCTATGCCACGCCCCCAGTGACCCCGCCCTCCCCCATGTCACATGTGTGTGTCCCAAGTGCTGCGTCTCCCCGCCCCCCATGCCACACCCCCATGCCACACCCCCATGCCACACCCCCATGCCACGCCCCCCATGCCACGCCCCCCTATGCCACGCCCCCCCCGCTGACCCCGCCCCTTCCCCTGCCAGCCCCCGGCCCCTGCCAGCGGTTCCACGGGCGCTGCGGGCAGAACGTGGCGCTGGGGGCGGAGGGGCTGGGGGCCGCCCGGGTGGCCGGCTACTGCCACGGCCTCGTCTTCAGCCGCTCCCACCTCCGGCCCGGAGAGCTCTTCGAGGTGGGCGGGGCCCCCAGGGACACGCCCACGGGGGGGCGGGGTCACCCGGGAGGGGAGGGGTTGGGGAGCGGCCACGCCCCTGCGTGGAAATTGGGGAGAAGGGTGGGAGGTGCGGTGGCTCTTTAAGGGAAGTGGGTGGGGCTTCGGTGGGACACGCCCACTAGTGGGTGGGGCCACTCAAGGGGGTGGGGTTGGGGAGCGGCCACGCCCCTGCGTGGAAATTGGGGAGAAGGGTGGGAGGTGCGGTGGCTCTTTAAGGGAAGTGGGTGGGGCTTTGGTGGGACACGCCCACTGGTGGGTGGGGTCACCTAAGGGGGCGGGGTTAGGGGACGGCCACGCCCCTGCATGGGAAAGGGGGGGGAAGGGTGGGAGGTGCGGTGTCTCTTTAAGGGAAGTGGGCGGGGCTTTGGTGGGACACGCCCACTGGTGGGTGGGGTCACCTAAGGGGGCGGGGTTAGGGCACGGCCACGCCCCTGCATGGGAAAGGGGGGGAAAGGGTGGGAGGTGCGGTGTCTCTTTAAGGGAAGTGGGCGGGGCTTCGGTGGGACACGCCCACTGGTGGGTGGGGTCACCTAAGGGGGCGGGGTTGGGGAGTGGCCACGCCCCTGCGTGGAAATTGGGGAGAAGGGTGGGAGGTGCGGTGTCTCTTTAAGGAAAGTGGGTGGGGCTTCGGTGGGACACGCCCACTGGTGGGTGGGGCCACTCAAGGGGGTGGGGTTGGGGAGCGGCCACGCCCCTGCATGGGAAATTGGGGAGAAGGGTGGGAGGTGCGGTGGCTCTTTAAGGGAAGTGGGCGGGGCTTCGGTGGGACACGCCCACTGGCGGGTGGGGTCACCTAAGGGGGCGGGGTTGGGGAGTGGCCACGCCCCTGCATGGAAATTGGGGAGAAGGGTGGGAGGTGCGGTGGCTCTTTAAGGGAAGTGGGTGGGGCTTCGGTGGGACACGCCCACTGGTGGGTGGGGTCACCTAAGGGGGCGGGGTTAGGGCACGGCCACGCCCCTGCATGGGAAAGGGGGGGGAAGGGTGGGAGGTGCGGTGTCTCTTTAAGGGAAGTGGGCGGGGCTTCGGTGGGACACGCCCACTGGTGGGTGGGGTCACTCAAGGGGGCGGGGTTGGGGAGTGGCCACACCCCTGCGTGGAAATTGGGGAGAAGGGTGGGAGGTGCGGTGGCTCTTTAAGGGAAGTGGGTGGGGCTTCGGTGGGACACGCCCACGGGTGGGTGGGGTCACCTAAGGGGGCGGGGTTGGGGAGCGGCCACGCCCCTGCATGGGAAATTGGGGAGAAGGGTGGGAGGTGCGGTGGCTCTTTAAGGGAAGTGGGCGGGGCTTCGGTGGGACACGCCCACTGGTGGGTGGGGTCACCTAGGGGGGTGGGGTTAGGGGACGGTCACGCCCCTGCATGGGAAAGGGGGAGAATGGTGGGAGGTGCAGTGTCTCTTTAAGGAAAGTGGGCGGGGCTGTGGTGGGACACGCCCACGGGTGGGTGGGGGCCACTCAAGGGGGTGGGGTTGGGGAGTGGCCACGCCCCTGCGTGGGAAAGGGGGGATGGTGTTGGGAGGGACAGTGTCTCTTTAAGGGAAGTGGGCGGGGTTAGGGTGGGACACGCCCACTGCAAGCCCCACCCCTACACAAGCCACTCCCCTATAAGCCCCGCCCCCAGCTCCGCCCAGCCCTAATTTAATAATTGCCCAGCTGCACTTTTAAACCACGGTGGGTGGAGCCTCCTGTAGCCACGCCCACACGCCAAACCACGCCCCCTGAATAAGCCCCGCCCCCTGACACTGCTTAATACCCCCCTGTGAGCCATGCAAATAGCACTGGGGCTGAGCTGTGGCTCCACCCACGGTGGGAGGAGCCTCCTGTAGCCACGCCCACACACCACACCACGCCCCCTGAGTAAGCCCCGCCCCCTGGCTCTGCTTTAACGCCCCCCCCAGGACCCATGTAAATGGAACTGGGGGGAAGCTGTGGGCCCGCCCACAGTGGAGGAGCCTCCTGTGGCCACGCCCACCCACCAAACCACGCCCCCCTGAATAAGCCCCGCCCCCTGGCACTGCCTTAATACCTCCCTGTGAGCCATGCAAATGGAAAGGGGGGGTAAGCTGTGGTCCCGCCCACGGTGGGTGGAGCCTCCTGTTAGCCACGCCCACACGCTAAACCACGCCCCCTTAATAAGCCCCGCCCCCTGGCTCTGCTTTAACGCCCCCCCAGGACCCATGCAAATAGAACTGGGGCTGAGCTGTAGTCCCGCCCACAGTGGGTGGAGCCTCCTGAAGCCACACCCCCCAGCCAAACCACGCCCCCTGAATAAGCCACGCCCCCTGACACTGCTTTAATACTCCCCTGTGAGCCATGCAAATAGAACTGGGGGCAGAGCTCTGGGCCCGCCCACGGTGGGTGGAGCCTCCTGTAGCCACGCCCACACGCTAAACCACGCCCCCTTAATAAGCCCCGCCCCCTGGCTCTGCTTTAACGCCCCCCCAGGACCCATGCAAATAGAACTGGGGGCTGAGCTGTAGTCCCCGCCCACAGTGGGTGGAGCCTCCTGAAGCCACACCCCCAGCCAAACCACGCCCCCTGAATAAGCCACGCCCCCTGACACTGCTTTAATACTCCCCTGTGAGCCATGCAAATAGAACTGGGGGCAGAGCTCTGGGCCCGCCCACGGTGGGTGGAGCCTCCTGTAGCCACGCCCACACACCAAACCACGCCCCCTGAATAAGCCCCGCCCCCTGGCTCTGCTTTAACGCCCCCCCCAGGACCCATGCAAATAGAACTGGGGCTGAGCTGTGGTCCCGCCCACAGTGGGTGGAGCCTCCTCTAAGCCCCACCCCCGGCTCCGCCCCCCCGGCACCTTAACCCTTCCCCTGCCAGGTGCGGATCGAGGCGCTGGACGAGCGCTGGGCGGGTTCGGTGCGCCTGGGGCTGACGGCGCTGCCCCCCCGGGCAGGGCCCCCCCGGCCCCCCCCGCCCTCCCCGCCACCCTCCTGGACCTCCCCGCGCCCCCCCACCTGGGTGGTGGCGGGGGCCGAGGTGCGGCGCAACGGGACCCTCACCCGCCATAACTACGGCGTCTCCCTCGACCGGCTGGCGGTGAGTTGGGGGGGGGGTCCTGGGGGGGTCCTGGGGGGTCCCAGGGGGCTCCCAGGGGGGTCCTGGGGGGGTCCCAGGGGGATCCTGTGGGGTCCTGGGGGGTCCTAGGGTGCTCCCAGGGGGGTCCTGGGGGTCCCAGGGAGCACAGGGTGCTCTCAGGGAGGTCCAGGGGGGGTCCCAGGGGTCCTAGGGTGCTCCCAGGGGGGTCCTGGGGGGTCCCAGGGGGCTCCTGGGGGGTCCTGGGGGTCTCAGGGGTCCCAGGGTGCTCCCAGGGGGTTTCTGGGGGTCCCAGGGGGCACAGGGTGCTCCCAGGGGGGTCCTGGGGGGTTTGGGGGGGGGTCCTGGGGGTCTTAGGGTGCTCCCAGGGGGGTCCTGGGGGGGTCCTAGGGGGGTCCCAGGGTGCTCCCAGGGGGGTCCTGGGGGGTTTGGGGGGGGGTCCGGGGGGGTCCTAGGGTGCTCCCAGGGGGGGTCCTGGGGAGTTCTGGGGGGGTCCCAGTGGGCACAGGGTGCTCCCAGGGGCGTCCTGGGGCATTCTGGGGGGTCCCAGGGGGCACAGGGTGCTCCCAGGGAGGTCCTGGGGGGTCCCAGGGGTCCTAGGGTGCTCCCCGGGGGATCCTGGGGGGTTCTGGGTGGGTCCTGGGGGTCCCAGGGTGCTCCCAGGGAGGTCCTGGGGTGTCCCTGGGGGGGTCCCAGGGGTCCTAGGGTGCGCCCAGGGGGGGTCCTGGGGGGTTCTGGGTGCTCCCAGGGAGGTTCAGGGGGGGTCCCAGTGGGCTTCTGGGGGGTCCTGGGGGGTTCTGGGGGGGTCCTGGGGGTCCCAGGGGGCACAGGGTGTTCCCAGGGAGGTCCTGATGTGTCCTGGGGGGTCCCAAGGGGATCCTGGGGGGTCCCAGGCTGCTCCCTGGGGAGTTCTGGGGGGTCTCAGGGGGCACAGGGTGCTCCCAGGGGGGTCCTGGGGGGTCCCAGGGTGCTCCCAGGAGTGGTCTTGGGGTGTTCTGGGGGGTCCCAGGGGGCACAGGGTGCTGCCATGGGGGTCCCGGGGGGTTTGGGGGGGGTCCCTGGGGGTTTCCAGGGGTCCTAGGGTGCTCCCAGCGGGGTCCTGGGGGGTTCTGGGGGGGGGTCCTAGGGGGCACAGGGTGCTCCCAGGGAGGTCCTGGGGGGGTCCCCAAGGGGACCTAAGGGGATCCTGGGGGGTCCCAGGGTGCACCCAGGGGGGTCCTGGGGGGTCCCAGGAGAGTTTTGGGGGGTCCCAGGGGGTTCCTGGGGGGTCCCAGGGTGGTTTTGGGGGGTTCCAGGGCGTTCCTGGGGGGTTCTGGGGGTTTCTGGGGGGTCCCAGGGTGGTTTTGGGGGGGTCCCAGGGCGTTCCTGGGGGGTTTTGGGGGGTCCCAGGGCGTTCCTGGGGGGGTTCCTGGGGGTTCCTGGGGGGTCCCAGGGTGGTTTTGGGGGGTCCCAGGGTGTTCCTGGGGGGGTTCTGGGGGTTTCTGGGGGGGTCCCAGGGGTGGTTTTGGGGGGTCCCAGGGAGTTCCTGGGGGGGTTTTGGGGGGTCCCAGGGGGTTCTGGGGGGGTCCCAGGGTGGTTTTGGGGGGGTTCCAGGGGGTTCCTGGGGGGTTCTGGGGGGTTCCTGGGGGGGTCCCAGGGTGGTTTTGGGGGGGTCCCAGGGGGTTCTGGGGGGTCCCGGGGGGTTTTGGGGGGTCCCAGGGGTGGGGTGGGGGGTCCCTGGGTGGGGTCTCATGGGTGCCCCCCCCCCAGGTCGGGAACCGTCTGGGGGTGCGGCGCGGCCCCGATGACACGATGCACATCCTGGTGGACGGGGAGGACATGGGCCCCCGCCGCCACCGGCGTCGCCAAGGTAACGCCGCCGTGAGGTCACACCCCCCCCGAGCATCTGTCATACCTCCGCCTGTGATGTCACACCCCCCCCGCGGTTACCCCCTGTGGGGGCACCTCCTGTGATGTCACTCTGTGCGGGGCTCCAGCGTCACCAGGAGCTCTCTGACCTCATCTCCCGCCTGGGAGGGGCGTGGCGGTGATGTCATGAGGCTCTCTGACCTCATTTCCTGCCTGGGAGGGGGCGTGGCAGTGATGTCATGAGGCTCTCTGACCTCATTTCCCGCCTGGGAGGGGCGTGGCAGTGATGTCATGAGGCTCTCTGACCTCATTTCTTGCCTGGGAGGGGCGTGGCGGTGATGTCATGAGGCTCTCTGACCTCATCTCCTGCCTGGGAGGGGCGTGGCGGTGATGTCATCGGGTTCCCTGACCTCACATCCCGTCTGGTGGTGATGTCGCAGAGCGCTGTGATGTCACAGGTCACTGTGACCTCATTTCCTGCCTGGGAGGGGCTTGGCTGTGATGTCACAGGGCGCTGTGATGTCATAGGGCACTGTGACCTCATTTCCTGCCTGGGAGGGGCTTGGTTGTGATGTCACAGGGTGCTGTGATGTCATAGCGCACTGTGATTTCATTTCCCACCTGGAGGCACTTGCCTGTGATGTCATAGGGTGCTGTGATGTCATAGGTCACTATGACCTCACTGCCCGCCTGGGAGGGTCGGGGCTGTGATGTCACAGGGCGCTGTGATGTCATAGGGCACTGTGACCTCATTTCCTGCCTGGGAGGGTCGTGGCTGTGGTGTCACAGGGCGCTGTGATGTCACGGGGTTCCCTGACCTCACGTCGCGTCTGGGAAGGGAGTGGCTGTGATGTCACAGGGGGCTGTGACCTCATTTCCCACCTGGGAGGGGCGTGGCAGTGATGTCATGAGGCTCTCTGACGTCATTTCCCACTTGGGAGGGGCTTGGCTGTGATGTCATCGGGTTCCCTGACCTCACTTCCCGCCTGGGAGGGGCTTGGCTGTGATGTCACAGGGCGCTGTGACCTCATTTCCCGCCTGGGAGGGGCGTGGCGGTGATGTCACCGGGTTCCTGCCCCGGGGCGGGGCAGGGCCATGACGTCACGCGCTGACATCATCGCCCCTCCCCCGCAGAACGCCTTCGTGGCTCTGGACCTCTACGGGCGGGTGACGGCCGTCTCCATCGTCAGCGCGGGGGGGGGGGGGGGGAGGGGGGGGGGGCAGCGGCGCCCCCCTCCCCCACCCCCTCCCCCACCCCCAGCCCCTCCCCCACCGCCGGGACCCCCCTCGCTGTGAGTGGGGGGGCACTGGGGGGGGGGGGGTGGGGGGGGGGGGTGGGGGA
>NW_026776374.1:0-50996 GCF_030936135.1 Gavia stellata | reverse complement strand
TGCCCAAGTGTTTGTGGTTCGTTTGAGAGGTTACCAGTGGGAGATGAGGACCAGCAAGAGCTTTCAGGGCTGGCACCTTTAGTGTAGGAGCAATCCTTGGACGTTCGCAATTTCGGTGTTGAGCTCTGGCCAGATTGAGTAGGAGAGGCTGTGTACGTTGGAAGTTTTAGTAGGCTAAACAAGTTCAGAGCCCAAGTGTTTGTGGTTCGTTTGAGAGGTTACCAGTGGGAGATGAGGACCAGCAAGAGCTTTCAGGGCTGGCACCTTTAGTGTAGGAGCAATCGCTGGGACGTTCACAATTTCGGTGTTGAATTTTGGCCAGATTGAGCAGGAGAGGCTGTGTACGTTGGAAGTTTTAGTAGGCTAAACAAGTTCAGAGCCCAAGTGTTTGTGGTTCGTTTGAGAGGTTACCAGTGGGAGATGAGGACCAGCAAGAGCTTTCAGGGCTGGCACCTTTAGTGTAGGAGCAATCCTTGGACGTTCGCAATTTCGGTGTTGAGCTCTGGCCAGATTGAGCAGGAGAGGCTGTGTACGTTGGAAGTTTTAGTAGGCTAAACAAGTTCAGAGGCCAAGTGTTTGTGGTTTCGTTTGAGAGGTTACCAGTGGGAGATGAGGACCAGCAAGAGCTTTCAGGGCTGGCACCTTTAGTGTAGGAGCAATCGCTGGACGTTCGCAATTTCGGTGTTGAGCTCTGGCCAGACTGAGCAGGAGAGGCTGTGTACGTTGGAAGTTTTAGTAGGCTAAACAAGTTCAGAGCCCAAGTGTTTGTGGTTCGTTTGAGAGGTTACCAGTGGGAGATGAGGACCAGCAAGGGCTTTCAGGGCTGGCACCTTTAGTGTAGGATCAATCGCTGGACGTTCACAATTTCGGTGTTGAATTTTGGCCAGATTGAGCAGGAGAGGCTGTGTACGTTGGAAGTTTTAGTAGGCTAAACAAGTTCAGAGCCCAAGTGTTTGTGGTTCGTTTGAGAGGTTACAGTGGGAGATGAGGACCAGCAAGAGCTTTCAGGGCTGGCACCTTTAGTGTAGGAGCAATCGCTGGACGTTCGCAATTTCGGTGTTGAGCTCTGGCCAGATTGAGCAGGAGAGGCTGTGTACGTTGGAAGTTTTAGTAGGCTAAACAAGTTCAGAGCCAAGTGTTGTGGTCGTTTGAGAGGTTACCAGTGGGAGATGAGGACCAGCAAGAGCTTTCAGGGCTGGCACCTTTAGTGTAGGAGCAATCGCTGGACGTTCGCAATTTCGGTGTTGAGCTCTGGCCAGACTGAGCAGGAGAGGCTGTGTACGTTGGAAGTTTTAGTAGGCTAAACAAGTTCAGAGCCCAAGTGTTTGTGGTTCGTTTGAGAGGTTACCAGTGGGAGATGAGGACCAGCAAGAGCTTTCAGGGCTGGCACCTTTAGTGTAGGAGCAATCCTTGGACGTTCGCCATTTCGGTGTTGAGCTCTGGCCAGATTGAGCAGGAGAGGCTGTGTACGTTGGAAGTTTTAGTAGGCTAAACAAGTTCAGAGCCCAAGTGTTTGTGGTTCGTTTGAGAGGTTACCAGTGGGAGATGAGGCCCAGCAAGAGCTTTCAGGGGCTGGCACCTTTAGTGTAGCAGCAATCCTTGGACGTTCGCAATGTCGGTGTTGAGCTCTGGCCAGATTGAGCAGGAGAGGCTGTGTACGTTGGAAGTTTTAGTAGGCTAAACAAGTTCAGAGCCCAAGTGTTTGTGGTTCGTTTGAGAGGTTACCAGTGGGAGATGAGGACCAGCAAGAGCTTTCAGGGCCGGCACCTTTAGTGTAGGAGCAATCGCTGGACGTTCGCAATTTCGGTGTTGAGCTCTGGCCAGATTGAGCAGGAGAGGCTGTGTACGTTGGAAGTTTTAGTAGGCTGAAGAAGTTCAGAGCCCAAGTGTTTGTGGTTCGTTTGAGAGGTTACCAGTGGGAGATGAGGACCAGCAAGAGCTTTCAGGGCTGGCACCTTTAGTGTAGGAGCAATCGCTGGACGTTCACAATTTCGGTGTTGAGCTCTGGCCAGATTGAGCAGGAGAGGCTGTGTACGTTGGAAGTTTTAGTAGGCTAAACAAGTTCAGAGGCCAAGTGTTTGTGGTTCGTTTGAGAGGTTACCAGTGGGAGATGAGGACCAGCAAGAGCTTTCAGGGCTGGCACCTTTAGTGTAGGAGCAATCGCTGGAACGTTCGCAATTTCGGTGTTGAGCTCTGGCCAGATTGAGCAGGAGAGGCTGTGTACGTTGGAAGTTTTAGTAGGCTAAACAAGTTCAGAGCCCAAGTGTTTGTGGTTCGTTTGAGAGGTTACCAGTGGGAGATGAGGACCAGCAAGAGCTTTCAGGGCTGGCACCTTTAGTGTAGGAGCAATCGCTGGACGTTCGCAATTTTGTTGGTGAATTATGGGCAGATTGAGCAGGAGAGGCTGTGTACGTTGGAAGTTTTAGTAGCTAAACAAGTTCAGAGCCCAAGTGTTTGTGGTTCGTTTGAGAGGTTAACAGTGGGAGATGAGGACCAGCAAGAGCTTTCAGAGCTGGCACCTTTAGTGTAGGAGCAATCCCTGGACGTTCGCAATGTCGGTGTTGAGCTCTGGCCAGATTGAGCAGGAGAGGCTGTGTACGTTGGAAGTTTTAGTAGGCTAAACAAGTTCAGAGCCCAAGTGTTTGTGGTTCGTTTGAGAGGTTACCAGTGGGAGATGAGGACCAGCAAGAGCTTTCAGGGCTGGCACCTTTAGTGTAGGAGCAATCCTTGGACGTTCGCAATTTCGGAGTTGAGCTCTGGCCAGATTGAGCAGGAGAGGCTGTGTACGTTGGAAGTTTTAGTAGGCTGAAGAAGTTCAGAGCCCAAGTGTTTGTGGTTCGTTTGAGAGGTTACCAGTGGGAGATGAGGACCAGCAAGAGCTTTCAGGGCTGGCACCTTTAGTGTAGGAGCAATCGCTGGACGTTCACAATTTCGGTGTTGAGCTCTGGCCAGATTGAGCAGGAGAGGCTGTGTACGTTGGAAGTTTTAGTAGGCTAAACAAGTTCAGAGGCCAAGTGTTTGTGGTTCGTTTGAGAGGTTACCAGTGGGAGATGAGGACCAGCAAGAGCTTTCAGGGCTGGCACCTTTAGTGTAGGAGCAATCGCTGGACGTTCGCAATTTCGGTGTTGAGCTCTGGCCAGATTGAGCAGGAGAGGCTGTGTACGTTGGAAGTTTTAGTAGGCTAAACAAGTTCAGAGCCCAAGTGTTTGTGGTTCGTTTGAGAGGTTACCAGTGGGAGATGAGGACCAGCAAGAGCTTTCAGGGCTGGCACCTTTAGTGTAGGAGCAATCGCTGGACGTTCGCAATTTTGTTGGTGAATTATGGGCAGATTGAGCAGGAGAGGCTGTGTACGTTGGAAGTTTTAGTAGGCTAAACAAGTTCAGAGCCCAAGTGTTTGTGGTTCGTTTGAGAGGTTAACAGTGGGAGATGAGGACCAGCAAGAGCTTTCAGAGCTGGCACCTTTAGTGTAGGAGCAATCCCTGGACGTTCGCAATGTCGGTGTTGAGCTCTGGCCAGATTGAGCAGGAGAGGCTGTGTACGTTGGAAGTTTTAGTAGGCTAAACAAGTTCAGAGCCCAAGTGTTTGTGGTTCGTTTGAGAGGTTACCAGTGGGAGATGAGGACCAGCAAGAGCTTTCAGGGCTGGCACCTTTAGTGTAGGAGCAATCCTTGGACGTTCGCAATTTCGGAGTTGAGCTCTGGCCAGATTGAGCAGGAGAGGCTGTGTACGTTGGAAGTTTTAGTAGGCTAAAGAAGTTCAGAGCCCAAGTGTTTGTGGTTCGTTTGAGAGGTTACCAGTGGGAGATGAGGACCAGCAAGAGCTTTCAGGGCTGGCACCTTTAGTGTAGGAGCAATCGCTGGACGTTCGCAATTTCGGTGTGGAGCTCTGGCCAGATTGAGCAGGAGAGGCTGTGTACGTTGGAAGTTTTAGTAGGCTAAAGAAGTTCAGAGCCCAAGTGTTTGTGGTTCGTTTGAGAGGTTACCAGTGGGAGATGAGGACCAGCAAGAGTTTTCAGGACTGGCACCTTTAGTGTAGGAGCAATCGCTGGACGTTCGCAATTTCGGAGTTGAGCTCTGGCCAGATTGAGCAGGAGAGGCTGTGTACGTTGGAAGTTTTAGTAGGCTAAACAAGTTCAGAGCCCAAGTGTTTGTGGTTCGTTTGAGAGGTTACCAGTGGAGATGAGGACCAGCAAGAGCTTTCAGGGCTGGCACCTTTAGTGTAGGAGCAATCGCTGGACGTTCGCAATTTCGGTGTTGAGCTCTGGCCAGATTGAGCAGGAGAGGCTGTGTACGTTGGAAGTTTTAGTAGCTAAACAAGTTCAGAGCCCAAGTGTTGTGGTTCGTTGAGAGGTTACCAGTGGGAGATGAGGACCAGCAAGAGCTTTCAGGGCTGGCACCTTTAGTGTAGGAGCAATCGCTGGACGTTCGCAATGTCGGTGTTGAGCTCTGGCCAGATTGAGCAGGAGAGGCTGTGTACGTTGGAAGTTTTAGTAGGCTAAACAAGTTCAGAGCCCAAGTGTTTGTGGTTCGTTTGAGAGGTTACCAGTGGGAGATGAGGACCAGCAAGAGCTTTCAGGGCTGGCACCTTTAATGTAGGAGCAATCACTGGACGTTCGCAATTTCGGTGTTGAGCTCTGGCCAGATTGAGCAGGAGAGGCTGTGTACGTTGGAAGTTTTAGTAGGCTAAACAAGTTCAGAGCCCAAGTGTTTGTGGTTCGTTTGAGAGGTTACCAGTGGGAGATGAGGACCAGCAAGAGCTTTCAGGGCTGGCACCTTTAGTGTAGGAGAAATTCCTGGACGTTCGCAATGTCGGTGTTGAGCTCTGGCCAGATTGAGCAGGAGAGGCTGTGTACGTTGGAAGTTTTAGTAGGCTAAACAAGTTCAGAGCCCAAGTGTTTGTGGTTCGTTTGAGAGGTTACCAGTGGGAGATGAGGACCAGCAAGAGCTTTCAGGGCTGGCACCTTTAGTGTAGGAGCAATCACTGGACATTCGCAATTTCGGTGTTGAGCTCTGGCCAGATTGAGCAGGAGAGGCTGTGTACGTTGGAAGTTTTAGTAGGCTAAACAAGTTCAGAGCCCAAGTGTTTGTGGTTCGTTTGAGAGGTTACCAGTGGGAGATGAGGACCAGCAAGAGCTTTCAGGGCTGGCACCTTTAGTGTAGGAGCAATCGCTGGACGTTCACAATTTCGGTGTTGAATTTTGGCCAGATTGAGCAGGAGAGGCTGTGTACGTTGGAAGTTTTAGTAGGCTAAACAAGTTCAGAGCCCAAGTGTTTTTGGTTCGTTTGAGAGGTTACCAGTGGGAGATGAGGACCAGCAAGAGCTTTCAGGGCTGGCACCTTTAGTGTAGGAGCAATCGCTGGACGTTCGCAATGTCGTTGTTGAGCTCTGGCCAGATTGAGCAGGAGAGGCTGTGTACGTTGGAAGTTTTAGTAGGCTAAACAAGTTCAGAGCCCAAGCGTTTGTGGTTCGTTTGAGAGGTTACCAGTGGGAGATGAGGACCAGCAAGAGCTTTCAGGGCTGGCACCTTTAGTGTAGGAGCAATCCTTGGACGTTCGCAATTTCGGTGTTGAGCTCTGGCCAGATTGAGCAGGAGAGGCTGTGTACGTTGGAAGTTTTAGTAGGCTAAACAAGTTCAGAGCCAAGTGTTTGTGGTTCGTTTGAGAGGTTACCAGTGGGAGATGAGGACCAGCAAGAGCTTTCAGGGCTGGCACCTTTAGTGTAGGAGCAATCCCTGGACGTTCGCAATTTCGGTGTTGAGCTCTGGCCAGATTGAGCAGGAGAGGCTGTGTACGTTGGAAGTTTTAGTAGGCTAAACAAGTTCAGAGCCCAAGTGTTTGTGGTTCGTTTGAGAGGTTACCAGTGGGAGATGAGGACCAGCAAGAGCTTTCAGGGCTGGCACCTTTAGTGTAGGAGCAATCCTTGGACGTTCGCAATTTCGGTGTTGAGCTCTGGCCAGATTGAGCAGGAGAGGCTGTGTACGTTGGAAGTTTTAGTAGGCTAAACAAGTTCAGAGCCCAAGTGTTTGTGGTTCGTTTGAGAGGTTACCAGTGGGAGATGAGGACCAGCAAGAGCTTTCAGGGCTGGCACCTTTAGTGTAGGAGCAATCCCTGGACGTTCGCAATTTCGGAGTTGAGCTCTGGCCAGATTGAGCAGGAGAGGCTGTGTACGTTGGAAGTTTTAGTAGGCTAAACAAGTTCAGAGCCCAAGTGTTTGTGGTTCGTTTGAGAGGTTACCAGTGGGAGATGAGGACCAGCAAGAGCTTTCAGGGCTGGCACCTTTAGTGTAGGAGCAATCACTGGACGTTCGCAATTTTGTTGGTGAATTTTGGGCAGATTGAGCAGGAGAGGCTGTGTACGTTGGAAGTTTTAGTAGGCTAAACAAGTTCAGAGCCCAAGTGTTTTTGGTTCGTTTGAGAGGTTACCAGTGGGAGATGAGGACCAGCAAGAGCTTTCAGGGCTGGCACCTTTAGTGTAGGAGCAATCGCTGGACGTTCGCAATTTCGGTGTTGAGCTCTGGCCAGATTGAGCAGGAGAGGCTGTGTACGTTGGAAGTTTTAGTAGGCTAAACAAGTTCAGAGCCCAAGTGTTTGTGGTTCGTTTGAGAGGTTACCAGTGGGAGATGAGGACCAGCAAGAGCTTTCAGGGCTGGCACCTTTAGTGTAGGAGCAATCCCTGGACGTTCGCAATTTCGGAGTTGAGCTCTGGCCAGATTGAGCAGGAGAGGCTGTGTACGTTGGAAGATTTAGTAGGCTAAACAAGTTCAGAGCCCAAGTGTTTGTGGTTCGTTTGAGAGGTTACCAGTGGGAGATGAGGACCAGCAAGAGCTTTCAGGGCTGGCACCTTTAGTGTAGGAGCAATCGCTGGACGTTCACAATGTCGGTGTTGAGCTCTGGCCAGATTGAGCAGGAGAGGCTGTGTACGTTGGAAGTTTTAGTAGGCTAAACAAGTTCAGAGCCCAAGTGTTTGTGGTTCGTTTGAGAGCTTACCAGTGGGAGATGAGGACCAGCAAGAGCTTTCAGGGCTGTCACCTTTAGTGTAGGAGCAATCCTTGGACGTTCGCAATTTCGGTGTTGAGCTCTGGCCAGATTGAGCAGGAGAGGCTGTGTACGTTGGAAGTTTTAGTAGGCTAAACAAGTTCAGAGCCCAAGTGTTTGTGGTTCGTTTGAGAGGTTACCAGTGGGAGATGAGGACCAGCAAGAGCTTTCAGGGCTGGCACCTTTAGTGTAGGAGCCATCCTTGGACGTTCGCAATTTCGGTGTTGAGCTCTGGCCAGATTGAGCAGGAGAGGCTGTGTACGTTGGAAGTTTTAGTAGGCTAAACAAGTTCAGAGGCCAAGTGGTTGTGGTTCGTTTGAGAGGTTACCAGTGGGAGATGAGGACCAGCAAGAGCTTTCAGGGCTGGCACCTTTAGTGTAGGAGCAATCCCTGGACGTTCGCAATTTCGGAGTTGAGCTCTGGCCAGATTGAGCAGGAGAGGCTGTGTACGTTGGAAGTTTTAGTAGGCTAAACAAGTTCAGAGCCCAAGTGTTTGTGGTTCGTTTGAGAGGTTACCAGTGGGAGATGAGGACCAGCAAGAGCTTTCAGGGCCGGCACCTTTAGTGTAGGAGCAATCGCTGGACGTTCGCAATTTCGGTGTGGAGCTCTGGCCAGATTGAGCAGGAGAGGCTGTGTACGTTGGAAGTTTTAGTAGGCTAAACAAGTTCAGAGCCCAAGTGTTTGTGATTCGTTTGAGAGGTTACCAGTGGGAGATGAGGACCAGCAAGAGCTTTCAGGGCTGGCACCTTTAGTGTAGGAGCAATCCCTGGACATTCGCAATTTCGGTGTTGAGCTCTGGCCAGATTGAGCAGGAGAGGCTGTGTACGTTGGAAGTTTTAGTAGGCTAAACAAGTTCAGAGCCCAAGTGTTTGTGGTTCGTTTGAGAGGTTACCAGTGGGAGATGAGGACCAGCAAGAGCTTTCAGGGCCGGCACCTTTAGTGTAGGAGCAATCGCTGGACGTTCGCAATTTCGGTGTGGAGCTCTGGCCAGATTGAGCAGGAGAGGCTGTGTACGTTGGAAGTTTTTGTAGGCTGAAGAAGTTCAGAGCCCAAGTGTTTGTGGTTCGTTTGAGAGGTTACCAGTGGGAGATGAGGACCAGCAAGAGCTTTCAGGGCTGGCACCTTTAGTGTAGGAGCAATCGCTGGACGTTCACAATTTCGGTGTTGAATTTTGGCCAGATTGAGCAGGAGAGGCTGTGTACGTTGGAAGTTTTAGTAGGCTAAACAAGTTCAGAGCCCAAGTGTTTGTGGTTCGTTTGAGAGGTTACCAGTGGGAGATGAGGACCAGCAAGAGCTTTCAGGGCTGGCACCTTTAGTGTAGGAGCAATCCCTGGACGTTCGCAATTTCGGTGTGGAGCTCTGGCCAGATTGAGCAGGAGAGGCTGTGTACGTTGGAAGTTTTAGTAGGCTAAACAAGTTCAGAGCCCAAGTGTTTGTGGTTCGTTTGAGAGGTTACCAGTGGGAGATGAGGACCAGCAAGAGCTTTCAGGGCTGGCACCTTTAGTGTAGGAGCAATCGCTGGACGTTCGCAATTTTGTTGGTGAATTATGGGCAGATTGAGCAGGAGAGGCTGTGTACGTTGGAAGTTTTAGTAGGCTAAACAAGTTCAGAGCCCAAGTGTTTGTGGTTCGTTTGAGAGGTTACCAGTGGGAGATGAGGACCAGCAAGAGCTTTCAGAGCTGGCACCTTTAGTGTAGGAGCAATCCCTGGACGTTCGCAATGTCGGTGTTGAGCTCTGGCCAGATTGAGCAGGAGAGGCTGTGTACGTTGGAAGTTTTAGTAGGCTAAACAAGTTCAGAGCCCAAGTGTTTGTGGTTCGTTTGAGAGGTTACCAGTGGGAGATGAGGACCAGCAAGAGCTTTCAGGGCTGGCACCTTTAGTGTAGGAGCAATCCCTGGACGTTCGCAATTTCGGAGTTGAGCTCTGGCCAGATTGAGCAGGAGAGGCTGTGTACGTTGGAAGTTTTAGTAGGCTAAAGAAGTTCAGAGCCCAAGTGTTTGTGGTTCGTTTGAGAGGTTACCAGTGGGAGATGAGGACCAGCAAGAGCTTTCAGGGCCGGCACCTTTAGTGTAGGAGCAATCGCTGGACGTTCGCAATTTCGGTGTGGAGCTCTGGCCAGATTGAGCAGGAGAGGCTGTGTACGTTGGAAGTTTTAGTAGGCTAAAGAAGTTCAGAGCCCAAGTGTTTGTGGTTCGTTTGAGAGGTTACCAGTGGGAGATGAGGACCAGCAAGAGTTTTCAGGACTGGCACCTTTAGTGTAGGAGCAATCGCTGGACGTTCGCAATTTCGGAGTTGAGCTCTGGCCAGATTGAGCAGGAGAGGCTGTGTACGTTGGAAGTTTTAGTAGGCTAAACAAGTTCAGAGCCCAAGTGTTTGTAGTTCGTTTGAGAGGTTACCAGTGGGAGATGAGGACCAGCAAGAGTTTTCAGGGCTGGCACCTTTAGTGTAGGAGCAATCGCTGGACGTTCGCAATTTCGGTGTTGAGCTCTGGCCAGATTGAGCAGGAGAGGCTGTGTACGTTGGAAGTTTTAGTAGGCTAAACAAGTTCAGAGGCCAAGTGTTTGTGGTTCGTTTGAGAGGTTACCAGTGGGAGATGAGGACCAGCAAGAGCTTTCAGGGCTGGCACCTTTAGTGTAGGAGCAATCGCTGGACGTTCGCAATGTCGGTGTTGAGCTCTGGCCAGATTGAGCAGGAGAGGCTGTGTACGTTGGAAGTTTTAGTAGGCTAAACAAGTTCAGAGCCCAAGTGTTTGTGGTTCGTTTGAGAGGTTACCAGTGGGAGATGAGGACCAGCAAGAGCTTTCAGGGCTGGCACCTTTAGTGTAGGAGCAATCCCTGGACGTTCGCAATGTCGGTGTTGAGCTCTGGCCAGATTGAGCAGGAGAGGCTGTGTACGTTGGAAGTTTTAGTAGGCTAAACAAGTTCAGAGCCCAAGTGTTTGTGGTTCGTTTGAGAGGTTACCAGTGGGAGATGAGGACCAGCAAGAGTTTTCAGGGCTGGCACCTTTAGTGTAGGAGAAATTCCTGGACGTTCGCAATTTCGGAGTTGAGCTCTGGCCAGATTGAGCAGGAGAGGCTGTGTACGTTGGAAGTTTTAGTAGGCTAAACAAGTTCAGAGCCCAAGTGTTTGTGGTTCGTTTGAGAGGTTACCAGTGGGAGATGAGGACCAGCAAGAGCTTTCAGGGCTGGCACCTTTAGTGTAGGAGCAATCGCTGGACGTTCGCAATGTCGGTGTTGAGCTCTGGCCAGATTGAGCAGGAGAGGCTGTGTACGTTGGAAGTTTTAGTAGGCTAAACAAGTTCAGAGCCCAAGTGTTTGTGGTTCGTTTGAGAGGTTACCAGTGGGAGATGAGGACCAGCAAGAGCTTTCAGGGCTGGCACCTTTAGTGTAGGAGCAATCGCTGGACATTCGCAATTTCGGTGTTGAGCTCTGGCCAGATTGAGCAGGAGAGGCTGTGTACGTTGGAAGTTTTAGTAGGCTAAACAAGTTCAGAGCCCAAGTGTTTGTGGTTCGTTTGAGAGGTTACCAGTGGGAGATGAGGACCAGCAAGAGCTTTCAGGGCTGGCACCTTTAGTGTAGGAGCAATCACTGGACATTCGCAATTTCGGTGTTGAGCTCTGGCCAGATTGAGCAGGAGAGGCTGTGTACGTTGGAAGTTTTAGTAGGCTAAACAAGTTCAGAGCCCAAGTGTTTGTGGTTCGTTTGAGAGGTTACCAGTGGGAGATGAGGACCAGCAAGAGCTTTCAGGGCTGGCACCTTTAGTGTAGGATCAATCGCTGGACGTTCACAATTTCGGTGTTGAATTTTGGCCAGATTGAGCAGGAGAGGCTGTGTACGTTGGAAGTTTTAGTAGGCTAAACAAGTTCAGAGCCCAAGTGTTTGTGGTTCGTTTGAGAGGTTACCAGTGGGAGATGAGGACCAGCAAGAGCTTTCAGGGCTGGCACCTTTAGTGTAGGAGCAATCACTGGACGTTCGCAATTTTGTTGGTGAATTTTGGGCAGATTGAGCAGGAGAGGCTGTGTACGTTGGAAGTTTTAGTAGGCTAAACAAGTTCAGAGCCCAAGTGTTTTTGGTTCGTTTGAGAGGTTACCAGTGGGAGATGAGGACCAGCAAGAGCTTTCAGGGCTGGCACCTTTAGTGTAGGAGCAATCGCTGGACGTTCGCAATGTCGTTGTTGAGCTCTGGCCAGATTGAGCAGGAGAGGCTGTGTACGTTGGAAGTTTTAGTAGGCTAAACAAGTTCAGAGCCCAAGCGTTTGTGGTTCGTTTGAGAGGTTACCAGTGGGAGATGAGGACCAGCAAGAGCTTTCAGGGCTGGCACCTTTAGTGTAGGAGCAATCCTTGGACGTTCGCAATTTCGGTGTTGAGCTCTGGCCAGATTGAGCAGGAGAGGCTGTGTACGTTGGAAGTTTTAGTAGGCTAAACAAGTTCAGAGCCCAAGTGTTTGTGGTTCGTTTGAGAGGTTACCAGTGGGAGATGAGGACCAGCAAGAGCTTTCAGGGCTGGCACCTTTAGTGTAGGAGCAATCCCTGGACGTTCGCAATTTCGGTGTTGAGCTCTGGCCAGATTGAGCAGGAGAGGCTGTGTACGTTGGAAGTTTTAGTAGGCTAAACAAGTTCAGAGCCCAAGTGTTTGTGGTTCGTTTGAGAGGTTACCAGTGGGAGATGAGGACCAGCAAGAGCTTTCAGGGCTGGCACCTTTAGTGTAGGAGCAATCCTTGGACGTTCGCAATTTCGGTGTTGAGCTCTGGCCAGATTGAGCAGGAGAGGCTGTGTACGTTGGAAGTTTTAGTAGGCTAAACAAGTTCAGAGCCCAAGTGTTTGTGGTTCGTTTGAGAGGTTACCAGTGGGAGATGAGGACCAGCAAGAGCTTTCAGGGCTGGCACCTTTAGTGTAGGAGCAATCCCTGGACGTTCGCAATTTCGGAGTTGAGCTCTGGCCAGATTGAGCAGGAGAGGCTGTGTACGTTGGAAGTTTTAGTAGGCTAAACAAGTTCAGAGCCCAAGTGTTTGTGGTTCGTTTGAGAGGTTACCAGTGGGAGATGAGGACCAGCAAGAGCTTTCAGGGCTGGCACCTTTAGTGTAGGAGCAATCACTGGACGTTCGCAATTTTGTTGGTGAATTTTGGGCAGATTGAGCAGGAGAGGCTGTGTACGTTGGAAGTTTTAGTAGGCTAAACAAGTTCAGAGCCCAAGTGTTTTTGGTTCGTTTGAGAGGTTACCAGTGGGAGATGAGGACCAGCAAGAGCTTTCAGGGCTGGCACCTTTAGTGTAGGAGCAATCGCTGGACGTTCGCAATGTCGTTGTTGAGCTCTGGCCAGATTGAGCAGGAGAGGCTGTGTACGTTGGAAGTTTTAGTAGGCTAAACAAGTTCAGAGCCCAAGCGTTTGTGGTTCGTTTGAGAGGTTACCAGTGGGAGATGAGGACCAGCAAGAGCTTTCAGGGCTGGCACCTTTAGTGTAGGAGCAATCCTTGGACGTTCGCAATTTCGGTGTTGAGCTCTGGCCAGATTGAGCAGGAGAGGCTGTGTACGTTGGAAGTTTTAGTAGGCTAAACAAGTTCAGAGCCCAAGTGTTTGTGGTTCGTTTGAGAGGTTACCAGTGGGAGATGAGGACCAGCAAGAGCTTTCAGGGCTGGCACCTTTAGTGTAGGAGCAATCCCTGGACGTTCGCAATTTCGGTGTTGAATTTTGGCCAGATTGAGCAGGAGAGGCTGTGTACGTTGGAAGTTTTAGTAGGCTAAACAAGTTCAGAGCCCAAGTGTTTGTGGTTCGTTTGAGAGGTTACCAGTGGGAGATGAGGACCAGCAAGAGCTTTCAGGGCTGGCACCTTTAGTGTAGGAGCAATCGCTGGACGTTCGCAATTTCGGTGTTGAGCTCTGGCCAGATTGAGCAGGAGAGGCTGTGTACGTTGGAAGTTTTAGTAGGCTAAACAAGTTCAGAGCCCAAGTGTTTGTGGTTCGTTTGAGAGGTTACCAGTGGGAGATGAGGACCAGCAAGAGCTTTCAGGGCTGGCACCTTTAGTGTAGGAGCAATCCCTGGACGTTCGCAATTTCGGAGTTGAGCTCTGGCCAGATTGAGCAGGAGAGGCTGTGTACGTTGGAAGATTTAGTAGGCTAAACAAGTTCAGAGCCCAAGTGTTTGTGGTTCGTTTGAGAGGTTACCAGTGGGAGATGAGGACCAGCAAGAGCTTTCAGGGCTGGCACCTTTAGTGTAGGAGCAATCGCTGGACGTTCACAATGTCGGTGTTGAGCTCTGGCCAGATTGAGCAGGAGAGGCTGTGTACGTTGGAAGTTTTAGTAGGCTAAACAAGTTCAGAGCCCAAGTGTTTGTGGTTCGTTTGAGAGCTTACCAGTGGGAGATGAGGACCAGCAAGAGCTTTCAGGGCTGTCACCTTTAATGTAGGAGCAATCCTTGGACGTTCGCAATTTCGGTGTTGAGCTCTGGCCAGATTGAGCAGGAGAGGCTGTGTACGTTGGAAGTTTTAGTAGGCTAAACAAGTTCAGAGCCCAAGTGTTTGTGGTTCGTTTGAGAGGTTACCAGTGGGAGATGAGGACCAGCAAGAGCTTTCAGGGCCGGCACCTTTAGTGTAGGAGCCATCCTTGGACGTTCGCAATTTCGGTGTTGAGCTCTGGCCAGATTGAGCAGGAGAGGCTGTGTACGTTGGAAGTTTTAGTAGGCTAAACAAGTTCAGAGGCCAAGTGTTTGTGGTTCGTTTGAGAGGTTACCAGTGGGAGATGAGGACCAGCAAGAGCTTTCAGGGCTGGCACCTTTAGTGTAGGAGCAATCCCTGGACGTTCGCAATTTCGGAGTTGAGCTCTGGCCAGATTGAGCAGGAGAGGCTGTGTACGTTGGAAGTTTTAGTAGGCTAAACAAGTTCAGAGCCCAAGTGTTTGTGGTTCGTTTGAGAGGTTACCAGTGGGAGATGAGGACCAGCAAGAGCTTTCAGGGCCGGCACCTTTAGTGTAGGAGCAATCGCTGGACGTTCGCAATTTCGGTGTGGAGCTCTGGCCAGATTGAGCAGGAGAGGCTGTGTACGTTGGAAGTTTTAGTAGGCTAAACAAGTTCAGAGCCCAAGTGTTTGTGATTCGTTTGAGAGGTTACCAGTGGGAGATGAGGACCAGCAAGAGCTTTCAGGGCTGGCACCTTTAGTGTAGGAGCAATCCCTGGACATTCGCAATTTCGGTGTTGAGCTCTGGCCAGATTGAGCAGGAGAGGCTGTGTACGTTGGAAGTTTTAGTAGGCTAAACAAGTTCAGAGCCCAAGTGTTTGTGGTTCGTTTGAGAGGTTTCCAGTGGGAGATGAGGACCAGCAAGAGCTTTCAGGGCCGGCACCTTTAGTGTAGGAGCAATCGCTGGACGTTCGCAATTTCGGTGTGGAGCTCTGGCCAGATTGAGCAGGAGAGGCTGTGTACGTTGGAAGTTTTAGTAGGCTAAACAAGTTCAGAGCCCAAGTGTTTGTGATTCGTTTGAGAGGTTACCAGTGGGAGATGAGGACCAGCAAGAGCTTTCAGGGCTGGCACCTTTAGTGTAGGAGCAATCGCTGGACGTTCGCAATGTCGGTGTTGAGCTCTGGCCAGATTGAGCAGGAGAGGCTGTGTACGTTGGAAGTTTTAGTAGGCTAAACAAGTTCAGAGCCCAAGTGTTTGTGGTTCGTTTGAGAGGTTACCAGTGGGAGATGAGGACCAGCAAGAGCTTTCAGGGCTGGCACCTTTAGTGTAGGAGCAATCGCTGGACGTTCGCAATTTTGTTGGTGAATTTTGGGCAGATTGAGCAGGAGAGGCTGTGTACGTTGGAAGTTTTAGTAGGCTAAACAAGTTCAGAGCCCAAGTGTTTTTGGTTCGTTTGAGAGGTTACCAGTGGGAGATGAGGACCAGCAAGAGCTTTCAGGGCTGGCACCTTTAGTGTAGGAGCAATCGCTGGACGTTCGCAATGTCGTTGTTGAGCTATGGCCAGATTGAGCAGGAGAGGCTGTGTACGTTGGAAGTTTTAGTAGGCTAAACAAGTTCAGAGCCCAAGTGTTTGTGGTTCGTTTGAGAGGTTACCAGTGGGAGATGAGGACCAGCAAGAGCTTTCAGGGCTGGCACCTTTAGTGTAGGAGCAATCCTTGGACGTTCGCAATTTCGGTGTTGAGCTCTGGCCAGATTGAGCAGGAGAGGCTGTGTACGTTGGAAGTTTTAGTAGGCTAAACAAGTTCAGAGCCCAAGTGTTTGTGGTTCGTTTGAGAGGTTACCAGTGGGAGATGAGGACCAGCAAGAGCTTTCAGGGCTGGCACCTTTAGTGTAGGAGCAATCCTTGGACGTTCGCAATTTCGGTGTTGAGCTCTGGCCAGATTGAGCAGGAGAGGCTGTGTACGTTGGAAGTTTTAGTAGGCTAAACAAGTTCAGAGCCCAAGTGTTTGTGGTTCGTTTGAGAGGTTACCAGTGGGAGATGAGGACCATCAAGAGCTTTCAGGGCTGGCACCTTTAGTGTAGGAGCAATCGCTGGACGTTCACAATTTCGGTGTTGAATTTTGGCCAGATTGAGCAGGAGAGGCTGTGTACGTTGGAAGTTTTAGTAGGCTAAACAAGTTCAGAGCCCAAGTGTTTGTGGTTCGTTTGAGAGGTTACCAGTGGGAGATGAGGACCAGCAAGAGCTTTCAGGGCTGGCACCTTTAGTGTAGGAGCAATCGCTGGACGTTCGCAATTTCGGTGTTGAGCTCTGGCCAGATTGAGCAGGAGAGGCTGTGTACGTTGGAAGTTTTAGTAGGCTAAACAAGTTCAGAGCCCAAGTGTTTGTGGTTCGTTTGAGAGGTTACCAGTGGGAGATGAGTACCAGCAAGAGCTTTCAGGGCTGGCACCTTTAGTGTAGGAGCAATCGCTGGACGTTCGCAATTTTGTTGGTGAATTATGGGCAGATTGAGCAGGAGAGGCTGTGTACGTTGGAAGTTTTAGTAGGCTAAACAAGTTCAGAGCCCAAGTGTTTGTGGTTCGTTTGAGAGGTTACCAGTGGGAGATGAGGACCAGCAAGAGCTTTCAGGGCTGGCACCTTTAGTGTAGGAGCAATCCCTGGACGTTCGCAATGTCGGTGTTGAGCTCTGGCCAGATTGAGCAGGAGAGGCTGTGTACGTTGGAAGTTTTAGTAGGCTAAACAAGTTCAGAGGCCAAGTGTTTGTGGTTCGTTTGAGAGGTTACCAGTGGGAGATGAGGACCAGCAAGAGCTTTCAGGGCTGGCACCTTTAGTGTAGGAGCAATCCCTGGACGTTCGCAATTTCGGAGTTGAGCTCTGGCCAGATTGAGCAGGAGAGGCTGTGTACGTTGGAAGTTTTAGTAGGCTGAAGAAGTTCAGAGCCCAAGTGTTTGTGGTTCGTTTGAGAGGTTACCAGTGGGAGATGAGGACCAGCAATAGTTTTCAGGGCTGGCACCTTTAGTGTAGGAGCAATCGCTGGACGTTCGCAATTTCGGAGTTGAGCTCTGGCCAGATTGAGCAGGAGAGGCTGTGTACGTTGGAAGTTTTAGTAGGCTAAACAAGTTCAGAGCCCAAGTGTTTGTGGTTCGTTTGAGAGGTTACCAGTGGGAGATGAGGACCAGCAAGAGTTTTCAGGGCTGGCACATTTAGTGTAGGAGCAATCCCTGGACGTTCGCAATTTCGGTGTTGAGCTCTGGCCAGATTGAGCAGGAGAGGCTGTGTACGTTGGAAGTTTTAGTAGGCTAAACAAGTTCAGAGGCCAAGTGTTTGTGGTTCGTTTGAGAGGTTCTCAGTGGGAGATGAGGACCAGCAAGAGCTTTCAGGGCTGGCACCTTTAGTGTAGGAGCAATCGCTGGACGTTCGCAATTTCGGTGTTGAGCTCTGGCCAGATTGAGCAGGAGAGGCTGTGTACGTTGGAAGTTTTAGTAGGCTAAACAAGTTCAGAGCCCAAGTGTTTGTGGTTCATTTGAGAGGTTACCAGTGGGAGATGAGGACCAGCAAGAGCTTTCAGGGCTGGCACCTTTAGTGTAGGAGCAATCCTTGGACGTTCGCAATGTCGGTGTTGAGCTCTGGCCAGATTGAGCAGGAGAGGCTGTGTACGTTGGAAGTTTTAGTAGGCTAAACAAGTTCAGAGCCCAAGTGTTTGTGGTTCGTTTGAGAGGTTACCAGTGGGAGATGAGGACCAGCAAGAGCTTTCAGGGCTGGCACCTTTAGTGTAGGAGCAATCCTTGGACGTTCGCAATTTCGGTGTTGAGCTCTGGCCAGATTGAGCAGGAGAGGCTGTGTACATTGGAAGTTTTAGTAGGCTAAACAAGTTCAGAGGCCAAGTGTTTGTGGTTCGTTTGAGAGGTTACCAGTGGGAGATGAGGACCAGCAAGAGTTTTCAGGGCTGGCACCTTTAGTGTAGGAGCAATCCCTGGACGTTCGCAATTTCGGAGTTGAGCTCTGGCCAGATTGAGCAGGAGAGGCTGTGTACGTTGGAAGTTTTAGTAGGCTAAACAAGTTCAGAGCCCAAGTGTTTGTGGTTCGTTTGAGAGGTTACCAGTGGGAGATGAGGACCAGCAAGAGCTTTCAGGGCTGGCACCTTTAGTGTAGGAGCAATCCTTGGACGTTTGCAATGTCGGTGTTGAGCTCTGGCCAGATTGAGCAGGAGAGGCTGTGTACGTTGGAAGTTTTAGTAGGCTAAACAAGTTCAGAGCCCAAGTGTTTGTGGTTCGTTTGAGAGGTTACCAGTGGGAGATGAGGACCAGCAAGAGCTTTCAGGGCTGGCACCTTTAGTGTAGGAGCAATCCTTGGACGTTCGCAATTTCGGTGTTGAGCTCTGGCCAGATTGAGCAGGAGAGGCTGTGTACGTTGGAAGTTTTAGTAGGCTAAACAAGTTCAGAGCCCAAGTGTTTGTGGTTCGTTTGAGAGGTTACCAGTGGGAGATGAGGACCAGCAAGAGCTTTCAGGGCTGGCACCTTTAGTGTAGGAGCAATCGCTGGACGTTCGCAATTTCGGTGTTGAGCTCTGGCCAGATTGAGCAGGAGAGGCTGTGTACGTTGGAAGTTTTAGTAGGCTAAACAAGTTCAGAGCCCAAGTGTTTGTGGTTCGTTTGAGAGGTTACCAGTGGGAGATGAGGACCAGCAAGAGCTTTCAGGGCTGGCACCTTTAGTGTAGGAGCAATCGCTGGACGTTCACAATTTCGGTGTTGAATTTTGGCCAGATTGAGCAGGAGAGGCTGTGTACGTTGGAAGTTTTAGTAGGCTAAACAAGTTCAGAGCCCAAGTGTTTGTGGTTCGTTTGAGAGGTTACCAGTGGGAGATGAGGACCAGCAAGAGCTTTCAGGGCTGGCACCTTTAGTGTAGGAGCAATCCCTGGACGTTCGCAATTTCGGTGTTGAGCTCTGGCCAGACTGAGCAGGAGAGGCTGTGTACGTTGGAAGTTTTAGTAGGCTAAACAAGTTCAGAGCCCAAGTGTTTGTGGTTCGTTTGAGAGGTTACCAGTGGGAGATGAGGACCAGCAAGAGCTTTCAGGGCTGGCACCTTTAGTGTAGGAGCAATCGCTGGACGTTCGCAATGTCGGTGTTGAGCTCTGGCCAGATTGAGCAGGAGAGGCTGTGTACGTTGGAAGTTTTAGTAGGCTAAACAAGTTCAGAGCCCAAGTGTTTGTGGTTCGTTTGAGAGGTTACCAGTGGGAGATGAGGACCAGCAAGAGCTTTCAGGGCTGGCACCTTTAGTGTAGGAGCAATCGCTGGACGTTCACAATGTCGGTGTTGAATTTTGGCCAGATTGAGCAGGAGAGGCTGTGTACGTTGGAAGTTTTAGTAGGCTAAACAAGTTCAGAGCCCAAGTGTTTGTGGTTCGTTTGAGAGGTTACCAGTGGGAGATGAGGACCAGCAAGAGCTTTCAGGGCTGGCACCTTTAGTGTAGGAGCAATCGCTGGACGTTCAGAATTTCGGTGTTGAATTTTGGCCAGATTGAGCAGGAGAGGCTGTGTACGTTGGAAGTTTTAGTAGGCTAAACAAGTTCAGAGCCCAAGTGTTTGTGGTTCGTTTGAGAGGTTACCAGTGGGAGATGAGGACCAGCAAGAGCTTTCAGGGCTGGCACCTTTAGTGTAGGAGCAATCGCTGGACGTTCGCAATGTCGGTGTTGAGCTCTGGCCAGATTGAGCAGGAGAGGCTGTGTACGTTGGAAGTTTTAGTAGGCTAAACAAGTTCAGAGCCCAAGTGTTTGTGGTTCGTTTGAGAGGTTACCAGTGGGAGATGAGGACCAGCAAGAGCTTTCAGGGCTGGCACCTTTAGTGTAGGAGCAATCCCTGGACGTTCGCAATTTCGGTGTTGAGCTCTGGCCAGATTGAGCAGGAGAGGCTGTGTACGTTGGAAGTTTTAGTAGGCTAAACAAGTTCAGAGCCCAAGTGTTTGTGGTTCGTTTGAGAGGTTACCAGTGGGAGATGAGGACCAGCAAGAGCTTTCAGGGCTGGCACCTTTAGTGTAGGAGCAATCGCTGGACGTTCGCAATTTCGGTGTTGAATTTTGGCCATATTGAGCAGGAGAGGCTGTGTACGTTGGAAGTTTATGTAGGCTAAACAAGTTCAGAGCCCAAGTGTTTGTGGTTCGTTTGAGAGGTTACCAGTGGGAGATGAGGACCAGCAAGAGCTTTCAGGGCTGGCACCTTTAGTGTAGGAGCAATCGCTGGACGTTCGCAATTTCGGTGTTGAGCTCTGGCCAGACTGAGCAGGAGAGGCTGTGTACGTTGGAAGTTTTAGTAGGCTAAACAAGTTCAGAGCCCAAGTGTTTGTGGTTCGTTTGAGAGGTTACCAGTGGGAGATGAGGACCAGCAAGAGCTTTCAGGGCTGGCACCTTTAGTGTAGGATCAATCGCTGGACGTTCACAATTTCGGTGTTGAATTTTGGCCAGATTGAGCAGGAGAGGCTGTGTACGTTGGAAGTTTTAGTAGGCTAAACAAGTTCAGAGCCCAAGTGTTTGTGGTTCGTTTGAGAGGTTACCAGTGGGAGATGAGGACCAGCAAGAGCTTTCAGGGCTGGCACCTTTAGTGTAGGAGCAATCCCTGGACGTTCGCAATTTCGGTGTTGAGCTCTGGCCAGATTGAGCAGGAGAGGCTGTGTACGTTGGAAGTTTTAGTAGGCTAAACAAGTTCAGAGCCCAAGTGTTTGTGGTTCGTTTGAGAGGTTACCAGTGGGAGATGAGGACCAGCAAGAGCTTTCAGGGCTGGCACCTTTAGTGTAGGAGCAATCGCTGGACGTTCGCAATGTCGTTGTTGAGATCTGGCCAGATTGAGCAGGAGAGGCTGTGTACGTTGGAAGTTTTAGTAGGCTAAACAAGTTCAGAGCCCAAGTGTTTGTGGTTCGTTTGAGAGGTTACCAGTGGGAGATGAGGACCAGCAAGAGCTTTCAGGGCTGGCACCTTTAGTGTAGGAGCAATCCCTGGACGTTCGCAATTTCGGAGTTGAGCTCTGGCCAGATTGAGCAGGAGAGGCTGTGTACGTTGGAAGTTTTAGTAGGCTGAAGAAGTTCAGAGCCCAAGTGTTTGTGGTTCGTTTGAGAGGTTACCAGTGGGAGATGAGGACCAGCAAGAGTTTTCAGGGCTGGCACCTTTAGTGTAGGAGCAATCGCTGGACGTTCGCAATTTCGGAGTTGAGCTCTGGCCAGATTGAGCAGGAGAGGCTGTGTACGTTGGAAGTTTTAGTAGGCTAAACAAGTTCAGAGCCCAAGTGTTTGTGGTTCGTTTGAGAGGTTACCAGTGGGAGATGAGGACCAGCAAGAGTTTTCAGGGCTGGCACCTTTAGTGTAGGAGCAATCCCTGGACGTTCGCAATTTCGGTGTTGAGCTCTGGCCAGATTGAGCAGGAGAGGCTGTGTACGTTGGAAGTTTTAGTAGGCTAAACAAGTTCAGAGGCCAAGTGTTTGTGGTTCGTTTGAGAGGTTACCAGTGGGAGATGAGGACCAGCAAGAGCTTTCAGGGCTGGCACCTTTAGTGTAGGAGCAATCCTTGGACGTTTGCAATGTCGGTGTTGAGCTCTGGCCAGATTGAGCAGGAGAGGCTGTGTACGTTGGAAGTTTTAGTAGGCTAAACAAGTTCAGAGCCCAAGTGTTTGTGGTTCGTTTGAGAGGTTACCAGTGGGAGATGAGGACCAGCAAGAGCTTTCAGGGCTGGCACCTTTAGTGTAGGAGCAATCGCTGGACGTTCGCAATTTTGTTGGTGAATTTTGGCCAGATTGAGCAGGAGAGGCTGTGTACGTTGGAAGTTTTAGTAGGCTAAACAAGTTCAGAGCCCAAGTGTTTGTGGTTCGTTTGAGAGGTTACCAGTGGGAGATGAGGACCAACAAGAGCTTTCAGGGCTGGCACCTTTAGTGAAGGAGCAATCCCTGGACGTTCGCAATGTCGGTGTTGAGCTCTGGCCAGATTGAGCAGGAGAGGCTGTGTACGTTGGAAGTTTTAGTAGGGTAAACAAGTTCAGAGCCCAAGTGTTTGTGGTTCGTTTGAGAGGTTACCAGTGGGAGATGAGGACCAGCAAGAGCTTTCAGGGCTGGCACCTTTAGTGTAGGAGCAATCGCTGGACGTTCGCAATTTCGGAGTTGAGCTCTGGCCAGATTGAGCAGGAGAGGCTGTGTACGTTGGAAGTTTTAGTAGGCTAAACAAGTTCAGAGCCCAAGTGTTTGTGGTTCGTTTGAGAGGTTACCAGTGGGAGATGAGGACCAGCAAGAGCTTTCAGGGCTGGCACCTTTAGTGTAGGAGCAATCGCTGGACGTTCGCAATGTCGGTGTTGAGCTCTGGCCAGATTGAGCAGGAGAGGCTGTGTACATTGGAAGTTTTAGTAGGCTAAACAAGTTCAGAGCCCAAGTGTTTGAGGTTCGTTTGAGAGGTTACCAGTGGGAGATGAGGACCAGCAAGAGCTTTCAGGGCTGGCACCTTTAGTGTAGGAGCAATCGCTGGACGTTCGCAATTTCGGTGTTGAGCTCTGGCCAGACTGAGCAGGAGAGGCTGTGTACGTTGGAAGTTTTAGTAGGCTAAACAAGTTCAGAGCCCAAGTGTTTGTGGTTCGTTTGAGAGGTTACCAGTGGGAGATGAGGACCAGCAAGAGCTTTCAGGGCTGGCACCTTTAGTGTAGGATCAATCGCTGGACGTTCACAATTTCGGTGTTGAATTTTGGCCAGATTGAGCAGGAGAGGCTGTGTACGTTGGAAGTTTTAGTAGGCTAAACAAGTTCAGAGCCCAAGTGTTTGTGGTTCGTTTGAGAGGTTACCAGTGGGAGATGAGGACCAGCAAGAGCTTTCAGGGCTGGCACCTTTAGTGTAGGAGCAATCCCTGGACGTTCGCAATTTCGGTGTTGAGCTCTGGCCAGATTGAGCAGGAGAGGCTGTGTACGTTGGAAGTTTTAGTAGGCTAAACAAGTTCAGAGCCCAAGTGTTTGTGGTTCGTTTGAGAGGTTACCAGTGGGAGATGAGGACCAGCAAGAGCTTTCAGGGCTGGCACCTTTAGTGTAGGAGCAATCGCTGGACGTTCGCAATGTCGTTGTTGAGATCTGGCCAGATTGAGCAGGAGAGGCTGTGTACGTTGGAAGTTTTAGTAGGCTAAACAAGTTCAGAGCCCAAGTGTTTGTGGTTCGTTTGAGAGGTTACCAGTGGGAGATGAGGACCAGCAAGAGCTTTCAGGGCTGGCACCTTTAGTGTAGGAGCAATCCTTGGACGTTCGCAATGTCGGTGTTGAGCTCTGGCCAGATTGAGCAGGAGAGGCTGTGTACGTTGGAAGTTTTAGTAGGCTAAACAAGTTCAGAGCCCAAGTGTTTGTGGTTCGTTTGAGAGGTTACCAGTGGGAGATGAGGACCAGCAAGAGCTTTCAGGGCTGGCACCTTTAGTGTAGGAGCAATCCCTGGACGTTCGCAATTTCGGAGTTGAGCTCTGGCCAGATTGAGCAGGAGAGGCTGTGTACGTTGGAAGTTTTAGTAGGCTGAAGAAGTTCAGAGCCCAAGTGTTTGTGGTTCGTTTGAGAGGTTACCAGTGGGAGATGAGGACCAGCAAGAGTTTTCAGGGCTGGCACCTTTAGTGTAGGAGCAATCGCTGGACGTTCGCAATTTCGGAGTTGAGCTCTGGCCAGATTGAGCAGGAGAGGCTGTGTACGTTGGAAGTTTTAGTAGGCTAAACAAGTTCAGAGCCCAAGTGTTTGTGGTTCGTTTGAGAGGTTACCAGTGGGAGATGAGGACCAGCAAGAGTTTTCAGGGCTGGCACATTTAGTGTAGGAGCAATCGCTGGACGTTCGCAATTTCGGTGTTGAGCTCTGGCCAGATTGAGCAGGAGAGGCTGTGTACGTTGGAAGTTTTAGTAGGCTAAAGAAGTTCAGAGCCCAAGTGTTTGTGGTTCGTTTGAGAGGTTACCAGTGGGAGATGAGGACCAGCAAGAGCTTTCAGGGCTGGCACCTTTAGTGTAGGAGCAATCGCTGGACGTTCGCAATTTCGGTGTTGAGCTCTGGCCAGATTGAGCAGGAGAGGCTGTGTACGTTGGAAGTTTTAGTAGGCTAAACAAGTTCAGAGCCCAAGTGTTTGTGGTTCGTTTGAGAGGTTACCAGTGGGAGATGAGGACCAGCAAGAGCTTTCAGGGCTGGCACCTTTAGTGTAGGAGCAATCCTTGGACGTTTGCAATGTCGGTGTTGAGCTCTGGCCAGATTGAGCAGGAGAGGCTGTGTACGTTGGAAGTTTTAGTAGGCTAAACAAGTTCAGAGCCCAAGTGTTTGTGGTTCGTTTGAGAGGTTACCAGTGGGAGATGAGGACCAGCAAGAGCTTTCAGGGCTGGCACCTTTAGTGTAGGAGCAATCGCTGGACGTTCGCAATTTCGGTGTTGAGCTCTGGCCAGATTGAGCAGGAGAGGCTGTGTACGTTGGAAGTTTTAGTAGGCTAAACAAGTTCAGAGCCCAAGTGTTTGTGGTTCGTTTGAGAGGTTACCAGTGGGAGATGAGGACCAGCAAGAGCTTTCAGGGCTGGCACCTTTAGTGTAGGAGCAATCGCTGGACGTTCGCAATTTTGTTGGTGAATTTTGGCCAGATTGAGCAGGAGAGGCTGTTTACGTTGGAAGTTTTAGTAGGCTAAACAAGTTCAGAGCCCAAGTGTTTGTGGTTCGTTTGAGAGGTTACCAGTGGGAGATGAGGACCAACAAGAGCTTTCAGGGCTGGCACCTTTAGTGAAGGAGCAATCCCTGGACGTTCGCAATGTCGGTGTTGAGCTCTGGCCAGATTGAGCAGGAGAGGCTGTGTACGTTGGAAGTTTTAGTAGGCTAAACAAGTTCAGAGCCCAAGTGTTTGTGGTTCGTTTGAGAGGTTACCAGTGGGAGATGAGGACCAGCAAGAGCTTTCAGGGCTGGCACCTTTAGTGTAGGAGCAATCGCTGGACGTTCGCAATGTCGGTGTTGAGCTCTGGCCAGATTGAGCAGGAGAGGCTGTGTACATTGGAAGTTTTAGTAGGCTAAACAAGTTCAGAGCCCAAGTGTTTGTGGTTCGTTTGAGAGGTTACCAGTGGGAGATGAGGACCAGCAAGAGCTTTCAGGGCCGGCACCTTTAGTGTAGGAGCAATCGCTGGACGTTCGCAATTTCGGTGTTGAGCTCTGGCCAGATTGAGCAGGAGAGGCTGTGTACGTTGGAAGTTTTAGTAGGCTAAACAAGTTCAGAGGCCAAGTGTTTGTGGTTCGTTTGAGAGGTTACCAGTGGGAGATGAGGACCAGCAAGAGCTTTCAGGGCTGGCACCTTTAGTGTAGGAGCAATCGCTGGACGTTCACAATTTCGGTGTTGAATTTTGGCCAGATTGAGCAGGAGAGGCTGTGTACGTTGGAAGTTTTAGTAGGCTAAACAAGTTCAGAGCCCAAGTGTTTGTGGTTCGTTTGAGAGGTTACCAGTGGGAGATGAGGACCAGCAAGAGCTTTCAGGGCTGGCACCTTTAGTGTAGGAGCAATCCCTGGACGTTCGCAATTTCGGAGTTGAGCTCTGGCCAGACTGAGCAGGAGAGGCTGTGTACGTTGGAAGTTTTAGTAGGCTAAACAAGTTCAGAGCCCAAGTGTTTGTGGTTCGTTTGAGAGGTTACCAGTGGGAGATGAGGACCAGCAAGAGCTTTCAGGGCTGGCACCTTTAGTGTAGGAGCAATCGCTGGACGTTCGCAATGTCGGTGTTGAGCTCTGGCCAGATTGAGCAGGAGAGGCTGTGTACGTTGGAAGTTTTAGTAGGCTAAACAAGTTCAGAGCCCAAGTGTTTGTGGTTCGTTTGAGAGGTTACCAGTGGGAGATGAGGACCAGCAAGAGCTTTCAGGGCTGGCACCTTTAGTGTAGGAGCAATCGCTGGACGTTCACAATTTCGGTGTTGAATTTTGGCCAGATTGAGCAGGAGAGGCTGTGTACGTTGGAAGTTTTAGTAGGCTAAACAAGTTCAGAGCCCAAGTGTTTGTGGTTCGTTTGAGAGGTTACCAGTGGGAGATGAGGACCAGCAAGAGCTTTCAGGGCTGGCACCTTTAGTGTAGGAGCAATCGCTGGACGTTCGCAATTTCGGTGTTGAGCTCTGGCCAGACTGAGCAGGAGAGGCTGTGTACGTTGGAAGTTTTAGTAGGCTAAACAAGTTCAGAGCCCAAGTGTTTGTGGTTCGTTTGAGAGGTTACCAGTGGGAGATGAGGACCAGCAAGAGCTTTCAGGGCTGGCACCTTTAGTGTAGGAGCAATCGCTGGACGTTCGCAATGTCGGTGTTGAGCTCTGGCCAGATTGAGCAGGAGAGGCTGTGTACGTTGGAAGTTTTAGTAGGCTAAACAAGTTCAGAGCCCAAGTGTTTGTGGTTCGTTTGAGAGGTTACCAGTGGGAGATGAGGACCAGCAAGAGCTTTCAGGGCTGGCACCTTTAGTGTAGGAGCAATCCCTGGACGTTCGCAATTTCGGTGTTGAGCTCTGGCCAGATTGAGCAGGAGAGGCTGTGTACGTTGGAAGTTTTAGTAGGCTAAACAAGTTCAGAGCCCAAGTGTTTGTGGTTCGTTTGAGAGGTTACCAGTGGGAGATGAGGACCAGCAAGAGCTTTCAGGGCTGGCACCTTTAGTGTAGGAGCAATCGCTGGACGTTCGCAATTTCGGTGTTGAATTTTGGCCATATTGAGCAGGAGAGGCTGTGTACGTTGGAAGTTTATGTAGGCTAAACAAGTTCAGAGCCCAAGTGTTTGTGGTTCGTTTGAGAGGTTACCAGTGGGAGATGAGGACCAGCAAGAGCTTTCAGGGCTGGCACCTTTAGTGTAGGAGCAATCGCTGGACGTTCGCAATGTCGGTGTTGAGCTCTGGCCAGATTGAGCAGGAGAGGCTGTGTACGTTGGAAGTTTTAGTAGGCTAAACAAGTTCAGAGCCCAAGTGTTTGTGGTTCGTTTGAGAGGTTACCAGTGGGAGATGAGGACCAGCAAGAGCTTTCAGGGCTGGCACCTTTAGTGTAGGAGCAATCCCTGGACGTTCACAATTTCGGTGTTGAATTTTGGCCAGATTGAGCAGGAGAGGCTGTGTACGTTGGAAGTTTTAGTAGGCTAAACAAGTTCAGAGCCCAAGTGTTTGTGGTTCGTTTGAGAGGTTACCAGTGGGAGATGAGGACCAGCAAGAGCTTTCAGGGCTGGCACCTTTAGTGTAGGAGCAATCGCTGGACGTTCGCAATGTCGTTGTTGAGATCTGGCCAGATTGAGCAGGAGAGGCTGTGTACGTTGGAAGTTTTAGTAGGCTAAACAAGTTCAGAGCCCAAGTGTTTGTGGTTCGTTTGAGAGGTTACCAGTGGGAGATGAGGACCAGCAAGAGCTTTCAGGGCTGGCACCTTTAGTGTAGGAGCAATCCTTGGACGTTCGCAATTTCGGTGTTGAGCTCTGGCCAGATTGAGCAGGAGAGGCTGTGTACGTTGGAAGTTTTAGTAGGCTAAACAAGTTCAGAGCCCAAGTGTTTGTGGTTCGTTTGAGAGGTTACCAGTGGGAGATGAGGACCAGCAAGAGGTTTCAGGGCTGGCACCTTTAGTGTAGGAGCAATCCCTGGACGTTCGCAATTTCGGAGTTGAGCTCTGGCCAGATTGAGCAGGAGAGGCTGTGTACGTTGGAAGTTTTAGTAGGCTGAAGAAGTTCAGAGCCCAAGTGTTTGTGGTTCGTTTGAGAGGTTACCAGTGGGAGATGAGGACCAGCAAGAGTTTTCAGGGCTGGCACCTTTAGTGTAGGAGCAATCTCTGGACGTTCGCAATTTCGGAGTTGAGCTCTGGCCAGATTGAGCAGGAGAGGCTGTGTACGTTGGAAGTTTTAGTAGGCTAAACAAGTTCAGAGCCCAAGTGTTTGTGGTTCGTTTGAGAGGTTACCAGTGGGAGATGAGGACCAGCAAGAGTTTTCAGGGCTGGCACCTTTAGTGTAGGAGCAATCCCTGGACGTTCGCAATTTCGGTGTTGAGCTCTGGCCAGATTGAGCAGGAGAGGCTGTGTACGTTGGAAGTTTTAGTAGGCTAAACAAGTTCAGAGGCCAAGTGTTTGTGGTTCGTTTGAGAGGTTACCAGTGGGAGATGAGGACCAGCAAGAGCTTTCAGGGCTGGCACCTTTAGTGTAGGAGCAATCCTTGGACGTTCGCAATTTCGGTGTTGAGCTCTGGCCAGATTGAGCAGGAGAGGCTGTGTACGTTGGAAGTTTTAGTAGGCTAAACAAGTTCAGAGGCCAAGTGTTTGTGGTTCGTTTGAGAGGTTACCAGTGGGAGATGAGGACCAGCAAGAGCTTTCAGGGCTGGCACCTTTAGTGTAGGAGCAATCCTTGGACGTTTGCAATGTCGGTGTTGAGCTCTGGCCAGATTGAGCAGGAGAGGCTGTGTACGTTGGAAGTTTTAGTAGGCTAAACAAGTTCAGAGCCCAAGTGTTTGTGGTTCGTTTGAGAGGTTACCAGTGGGAGATGAGGACCAGCAAGAGCTTTCAGGGCTGGCACCTTTAGTGTAGGAGCAATCGCTGGACGTTCGCAATTTCGGTGTTGAGCTCTGGCCAGATTGAGCAGGAGAGGCTGTGTACGTTGGAAGTTTTAGTAGGCTAAACAAGTTCAGAGCCCAAGTGTTTGTGGTTCGTTTGAGAGGTTACCAGTGGGAGATGAGGACCAGCAAGAGCTTTCAGGGCTGGCACCTTTAGTGTAGGAGCAATCGCTGGACGTTCGCAATTTTGTTGGTGAATTTTGGCCAGATTGAGCAGGAGAGGCTGTGTACGTTGGAAGTTTTAGTAGGCTAAACAAGTTCAGAGCCCAAGTGTTTGTGGTTCGTTTGAGAGGTTACCAGTGGGAGATGAGGACCAGCAAGAGCTTTCAGGGCTGGCACCTTTAGTGAAGGAGCAATCCCTGGACGTTCGCAATGTCGGTGTTGAGCTCTGGCCAGATTGAGCAGGAGAGGCTGTGTACGTTGGAAGTTTTAGTAGGGTAAACAAGTTCAGAGCCCAAGTGTTTGTGGTTCGTTTGAGAGGTTACCAGTGGGAGATGAGGACCAGCAAGAGCTTTCAGGGCTGGCACCTTTAGTGTAGGAGCAATCGCTGGACGTTCACAATTTCGGAGTTGAGCTCTGGCCAGATTGAGCAGGAGAGGCTGTGTACGTTGGAAGTTTTAGTAGGCTAAACAAGTTCAGAGCCCAAGTGTTTGTGGTTCGTTTGAGAGGTTACCAGTGGGAGATGAGGACCAGCAAGAGCTTTCAGGGCTGGCACCTTTAGTGTAGGAGCAATCGCTGGACGTTCGCAATGTCGGTGTTGAGCTCTGGCCAGATTGAGCAGGAGAGGCTGTGTACATTGGAAGTTTTAGTAGGCTAAACAAGTTCAGAGCCCAAGTGTTTGTGGTTCGTTTGAGAGGTTACCAGTGGGAGATGAGGACCAGCAAGAGCTTTCAGGGCCGGCACCTTTAGTGTAGGAGCAATCGCTGGACGTTCGCAATTTCGGTGTTGAGCTCTGGCCAGATTGAGCAGGAGAGGCTGTGTACGTTGGAAGTTTTAGTAGGCTAAACAAGTTCAGAGCCCAAGTGTTTGTGGTTCGTTTGAGAGGTTACCAGTGGGAGATGAGGACCAGCAAGAGCTTTCAGGGCTGGCACCTTTAGTGTAGGAGCAATCGCTGGACGTTCACAATTTCGGTGTTGAATTTTGGCCAGATTGAGCAGGAGAGGCTGTGTACGTTGGAAGTTTTAGTAGGCTAAACAAGTTCAGAGCCCAAGTGTTTGTGGTTCGTTTGAGAGGTTACCAGTGGGAGATGAGGACCAGCAAGAGCTTTCAGGGCTGGCACCTTTAGTGTAGGAGCAATCCCTGGACGTTCGCAATTTCGGTGTTGAGCTCTGGCCAGACTGAGCAGGAGAGGCTGTGTACGTTGGAAGTTTTAGTAGGCTAAACAAGTTCAGAGCCCAAGTGTTTGTGGTTCGTTTGAGAGCTTACCAGTGGGAGATGAGGACCAGCAAGAGCTTTCAGGGCTGGCACCTTTAGTGTAGGAGCAATCGCTGGACGTTCGCAATGTCGGTGTTGAGCTCTGGCCAGATTGAGCAGGAGAGGCTGTGTACGTTGGAAGTTTTAGTAGGCTAAACAAGTTCAGACCCAAGTGTTTGTGGTTCGTTTGAGAGGTTACCAGTGGGAGATGAGGACCAGCAAGAGCTTTCAGGGCTGGCACCTTTAGTGTAGGAGCAATCGCTGGACGTTCACAATTTCGGTGTTGAATTTTGGCCAGATTGAGCAGGAGAGGCTGTGTACGTTGGAAGTTTTAGTAGGCTAAACAAGTTCAGAGCCCAAGTGTTTGTGGTTCGTTTGAGAGGTTACCAGTGGGAGATGAGGACCAGCAAGAGCTTTCAGGGCTGGCACCTTTAGTGTAGGAGCAATCCTTGGACGTTCGCAATGTCGGTGTTGAGCTCTGGCCAGATTGAGCAGGAGAGGCTGTGTACGTTGGAAGTTTTAGTAGGCTAAACAAGTTCAGAGCCCAAGTGTTTGTGGTTCGTTTGAGAGGTTACCAGTGGGAGATGAGGACCAGCAAGAGCTTTCAGGGCTGGCACCTTTAGTGTAGGAGCAATCCCTGGACGTTCGCAATTTCGGTGTTGAGCTCTGGCCAGATTGAGCAGGAGAGGCTGTGTACGTTGGAAGTTTTAGTAGGCTAAACAAGTTCAGAGCCCAAGTGTTTGTGGTTCGTTTGAGAGGTTACCAGTGGGAGATGAGGACCAGCAAGAGCTTTCAGGGCTGGCACCTTTAGTGTAGGAGCAATCGCTGGACGTTCGCAATTTCGGTGTTGAATTTTGGCCATATTGAGCAGGAGAGGCTGTGTACGTTGGAAGTTTATGTGGGCTAAACAAGTTCAGAGCCCAAGTGTTTGTGGTTCGTTTGAGAGGTTACCAGTGGGAGATGAGGACCAGCAAGAGCTTTCAGGGCTGGCACCTTTAGTGTAGGAGCAATCGCTGGACGTTCGCAATGTCGGTGTTGAGCTCTGGCCAGATTGAGCAGGAGAGGCTGTGTCCGTTGGAAGTTTTAGTAGGCTAAACAAGTTCAGAGCCCAAGTGTTTGTGGTTCGTTTGAGAGGTTACCAGTGGGAGATGAGGACCAGCAAGAGCTTTCAGGGCTGGCACCTTTAGTGTAGGATCAATCGCTGGACGTTCACAATTTCGGTGTTGAATTTTGGCCAGATTGAGCAGGAGAGGCTGTGTACGTTGGAAGTTTTAGTAGGCTAAACAAGTTCAGAGCCCAAGTGTTTGTGGTTCGTTTGAGAGGTTACCAGTGGGAGATGAGGACCAGCAAGAGCTTTCAGGGCTGGCACCTTTAGTGTAGGAGCAATCCCTGGACGTTCGCAATTTCGGTGTTGAGCTCTGGCCAGATTGAGCAGGAGAGGCTGTGTACGTTGGAAGTTTTAGTAGGCTAAACAAGTTCAGAGCCCAAGTGTTTGTGGTTCGTTTGAGAGGTTACCAGTGGGAGATGAGGACCAGCAAGAGCTTTCAGGGCTGGCACCTTTAGTGTAGGAGCAATCGCTGGACGTTCGCAATGTCGTTGTTGAGATCTGGCCAGATTGAGCAGGAGAGGCTGTGTACGTTGGAAGTTTTAGTAGGCTAAACAAGTTCAGAGCCCAAGTGTTTGTGGTTCGTTTGAGAGGTTACCAGTGGGAGATGAGGACCAGCAAGAGCTTTCAGGGCTGGCACCTTTAGTGTAGGAGCAATCCTTGGACGTTCGCAATTTCGGTGTTGAGCTCTGGCCAGATTGAGCAGGAGAGGCTGTGTACGTTGGAAGTTTTAGTAGGCTAAACAAGTTCAGAGCCCAAGTGTTTGTGGTTCGTTTGAGAGGTTACCAGTGGGAGATGAGGACCAGCAAGAGCTTTCAGGGCTGGCACCTTTAGTGTAGCAGCAATCCTTGGACGTTCGCAATGTCGGTGTTGAGCTCTGGCCAGATTGAGCAGGAGAGGCTGTGTACGTTGGAAGTTTTAGTAGGCTAAACAAGTTCAGAGCCCAAGTGTTTGTGGTTCGTTTGAGAGGTTACCAGTGGGAGATGAGGACCAGCAAGAGCTTTCAGGGCTGGCACCTTTAGTGTAGGAGCAATCGCTGGACGTTCACAATTTCGGTGTTGAATTTTGGCCAGATTGAGCAGGAGAGGCTGTGTACGTTGGAAGTTTTAGTAGGCTAAACAAGTTCAGAGCCCAAGTGTTTGTGGTTCGTTTGAGAGGTTACCAGTGGGAGATGAGGACCAGCAAGAGCTTTCAGGGCTGGCACCTTTAGTGTAGGAGCAATCGCTGGACGTTCGCAATTTCGGTGTTGAGCTCTGGCCAGATTGAGCAGGAGAGGCTGTGTACGTTGGAAGTTTTAGTAGGCTAAACAAGTTCAGAGCCCAAGTGTTTGTGGTTCGTTTGAGAGGTTACCAGTGGGAGATGAGGACCAGCAAGAGCTTTCAGGGCCGGCACCTTTAGTGTAGGAGCAATCGCTGGACGTTCGCAATTTCGGTGTTGAGCTCTGGCCAGATTGAGCAGGAGAGGCTGTGTACGTTGGAAGTTTTAGTAGGCTAAACAAGTTCAGAGGCCAAGTGTTTGTGGTTCGTTTGAGAGGTTACCAGTGGGAGATGAGGACCAGCAAGTGTTTTCAGGGCTGGCACCTTTAGTGTAGGAGCAATCCTTGGACGTTCGCAATTTCGGTGTTGAGCTCTGGCCAGATTGAGCAGGAGAGGCTGTGTACGTTGGAAGTTTTAGTAGGCTAAACAAGTTCAGAGCCCAAGTGTTTGTGGTTCGTTTGAGAGGTTACCAGTGGGAGATGAGGACCAGCAAGAGCTTTCAGGGCTGGCACCTTTAGTGTAGGAGCAATCCTTGGACGTTCGCAATTTCGGTGTTGAGCTCTGGCCAGATTGAGCAGGAGAGGCTGTGTACGTTGGAAGTTTTAGTAGGCTAAACAAGTTCAGAGCCCAAGTGTTTGTGGTTCGTTTGAGAGGTTACCAGTGGGAGATGAGGACCAGCAAGAGCTTTCAGGGCTGGCACCTTTAGTGTAGCAGCAATCCTTGGACGTTCGCAATGTCGTTGTTGAGCTCTGGCCAGATTGAGCAGGAGAGGCTGTGTACGTTGGAAGTTTTAGTAGGCTAAACAAGTTCAGAGCCCAAGTGTTTGTGGTTCGTTTGAGAGGTTACCAGTGGGAGATGAGGACCAGCAAGAGCTTTCAGGGCTGGCACCTTTAGTGTAGGAGCAATCGCTGGACGTTCGCAATGTCGGTGTTGAGCTCTGGCCAGATTGAGCAGGAGAGGCTGTGTACGTTGGAAGTTTTAGTAGGCTAAACAAGTTCAGAGCCCAAGTGTTTGTGGTTCGTTTGAGAGGTTACCAGTGGGAGATGAGGACCAGCAAGAGCTTTCAGGGCCGGCACCTTTAGTGTAGGAGCAATCGCTGGACGTTCGCAATTTCGGTGTTGAGCTCTGGCCAGATTGAGCAGGAGAGGCTGTGTACGTTGGAAGTTTTAGTAGGCTAAACAAGTTCAGAGCCCAAGTGTTTGTGGTTCGTTTGAGAGGTTACCAGTGGGAGATGAGGACCAGCAAGAGCTTTCAGGGCTGGCACCTTTAGTGTAGGAGCAATCCCTGGACGTTCGCAATTTCGGTGTTGAGCTCTGGCCAGATTGAGCAGGAGAGGCTGTGTACGTTGGAAGTTTTAGTAGGCTAAACAAGTTCAGAGCCCAAGTGTTTGTGGTTCGTTTGAGAGGTTACCAGTGGGAGATGAGGACCAGCAAGAGCTTTCAGGGCTGGCACCTTTAGTGTAGGAGCAATCGCTGGACGTTCACAATTTCGGTGTTGAATTTTGGCCAGATTGAGCAGGAGAGGCTGTGTACGTTGGAAGTTTTAGTAGGCTAAACAAGTTCAGAGCCCAAGTGTTTGTGGTTCGTTTGAGAGGTTACCAGTGGGAGATGAGGACCAGCAAGAGCTTTCAGGGCTGGCACCTTTAGTGTAGGAGCAATCGCTGGACGTTCGCAATTTCGGTGTTGAGCTCTGGCCAGATTGAGCAGGAGAGGCTGTGTACGTTGGAAGTTTTAGTAGGCTAAACAAGTTCAGAGCCCAAGTGTTTGTGGTTCGTTTGAGAGGTTACCAGTGGGAGATGAGGACCAGCAAGAGCTTTCAGGGCCGGCACCTTTAGTGTAGGAGCAATCGCTGGACGTTCGCAATTTCGGTGTTGAGCTCTGGCCAGATTGAGCAGGAGAGGCTGTGTACGTTGGAAGTTTTAGTAGGCTAAACAAGTTCAGAGGCCAAGTGTTTGTGGTTCGTTTGAGAGGTTACCAGTGGGAGATGAGGACCAGCAAGTGTTTTCAGGGCTGGCACCTTTAGTGTAGGAGCAATCCTTGGACGTTCGCAATTTCGGTGTTGAGCTCTGGCCAGATTGAGCAGGAGAGGCTGTGTACGTTGGAAGTTTTAGTAGGCTAAACAAGTTCAGAGCCCAAGTGTTTGTGGTTCGTTTGAGAGGTTACCAGTGGGAGATGAGGACCAGCAAGAGCTTTCAGGGCTGGCACCTTTAGTGTAGGAGCAATCCTTGGACGTTCGCAATTTCGGTGTTGAGCTCTGGCCAGATTGAGCAGGAGAGGCTGTGTACGTTGGAAGTTTTAGTAGGCTAAACAAGTTCAGAGCCCAAGTGTTTGTGGTTCGTTTGAGAGGTTACCAGTGGGAGATGAGGACCAGCAAGAGCTTTCAGGGCTGGCACCTTTAGTGTAGCAGCAATCCTTGGACGTTCGCAATGTCGTTGTTGAGCTCTGGCCAGATTGAGCAGGAGAGGCTGTGTACGTTGGAAGTTTTAGTAGGCTAAACAAGTTCAGAGCCCAAGTGTTTGTGGTTCGTTTGAGAGGTTACCAGTGGGAGATGAGGACCAGCAAGAGCTTTCAGGGCTGGCACCTTTAGTGTAGGAGCAATCGCTGGACGTTCGCAATGTCGGTGTTGAGCTCTGGCCAGATTGAGCAGGAGAGGCTGTGTACGTTGGAAGTTTTAGTAGGCTAAACAAGTTCAGAGCCCAAGTGTTTGTGGTTCGTTTGAGAGGTTACCAGTGGGAGATGAGGACCAGCAAGAGCTTTCAGGGCCGGCACCTTTAGTGTAGGAGCAATCGCTGGACGTTCGCAATTTCGGTGTTGAGCTCTGGCCAGATTGAGCAGGAGAGGCTGTGTACGTTGGAAGTTTTAGTAGGCTAAACAAGTTCAGAGCCCAAGTGTTTGTGGTTCGTTTGAGAGGTTACCAGTGGGAGATGAGGACCAGCAAGAGCTTTCAGGGCTGGCACCTTTAGTGTAGGAGCAATCCCTGGACGTTCGCAATTTCGGTGTTGAGCTCTGGCCAGATTGAGCAGGAGAGGCTGTGTACGTTGGAAGTTTTAGTAGGCTAAACAAGTTCAGAGCCCAAGTGTTTGTGGTTCGTTTGAGAGGTTACCAGTGGGAGATGAGGACCAGCAAGAGCTTTCAGGGCTGGCACCTTTAGTGTAGGAGCAATCACTGGACGTTCGCAATTTTGTTGGTGAATTATGGGCAGATTGAGCAGGAGAGGCTGTGTACGTTGGAAGTTTTAGTAGGCTAAACAAGTTCAGAGCCCAAGTGTTTGTGGTTCGTTTGAGAGGTTACCAGTGGGAGATGAGGACCAGCAAGAGCTTTCAGGGCTGGCACCTTTAGTGTAGGAGCAATCCCTGGACGTTCGCAATGTCGGTGTTGAGCTCTGGCCAGATTGAGCAGGAGAGGCTGTGTACGTTGGAAGTTTTAGTAGGCTAAACAAGTTCAGAGCCCAAGTGTTTGTGGTTCGTTTGAGAGGTTACCAGTGGGAGATGAGGACCAGCAAGAGCTTTCAGGGCTGGCACCTTTAGTGTAGGAGCAATCGCTGGACGTTCGCAATGTCGGTGTTGAGCTCTGGCCAGATTGAGCAGGAGAGGCTGTGTACGTTGGAAGTTTTAGTAGGCTAAACAAGTTCAGAGCCCAAGTGTTTGTGGTTCGTTTGAGAGGTTACCAGTGGGAGATGAGGACCAGCAAGAGCTTTCAGGGCCGGCACCTTTAGTGTAGGAGCAATCCCTGGACGTTCGCAATTTCGGTGTTGAGCTCTGGCCAGATTGAGCAGGAGAGGCTGTGTACGTTGGAAGTTTTAGTAGGCTAAACAAGTTCAGAGCCCAAGTGTTTGTGGTTCGTTTGAGAGGTTACCAGTGGGAGATGAGGACCAGCAAGAGCTTTCAGGGCTGGCACCTTTAGTGTAGCAGCAATCCTTGGACGTTCGCAATGTCGGTGTTGAGCTCTGGCCAGATTGAGCAGGAGAGGCTGTGTACGTTGGAAGTTTTAGTAGGCTAAACAAGTTCAGAGCCCAAGTGTTTGTGGTTCGTTTGAGAGGTTACCAGTGGGAGATGAGGACCAGCAAGAGCTTTCAGGGCCGGCACCTTTAGTGTAGGAGCAATCCTTGGACGTTCGCAATTGCGGTGTTGAGCTCTGGCCAGATTGAGCAGGAGAGGCTGTGTACGTTGGAAGTTTTAGTAGGCTAAACAAGTTCAGAGCCCAAGTGTTTGTGGTTCGTTTGAGAGGTTACCAGTGGGAGATGAGGACCAGCAAGAGCTTTCAGGGCTGGCACCTTTAGTGTAGGAGCAATCCCTGGACGTTCGCAATTTCGGTGTTGAGCTCTGGCCAGATTGAGCAGGAGAGGCTGTGTACGTTGGAAGTTTTAGTAGGCTAAACAAGTTCAGAGCCCAAGTGTTTGTGGTTCGTTTGAGAGGTTACCAGTGGGAGATGAGGACCAGCAAGAGCTTTCAGGGCTGGCACCTTTAGTGTAGGAGCAATCACTGGACGTTCGCAATTTTGTTGGTGAATTATGGGCAGATTGAGCAGGAGAGGCTGTGTACGTTGGAAGTTTTAGTAGGCTAAACAAGTTCAGAGCCCAAGTGTTTGTGGTTCGTTTGAGAGGTTACCAGTGGGAGATGAGGACCAGCAAGAGCTTTCAGGGCTGGCACCTTTAGTGTAGGAGCAATCCCTGGACGTTCGCAATGTCGGTGTTGAGCTCTGGCCAGATTGAGCAGGAGAGGCTGTGTACGTTGGAAGTTTTAGTAGGCTAAACAAGTTCAGAGCCCAAGTGTTTGTGGTTCGTTTGAGAGGTTACCAGTGGGAGATGAGGACCAGCAAGAGCTTTCAGGGCTGGCACCTTTAGTGTAGGAGCAATCGCTGGACGTTCGCAATGTCGGTGTTGAGCTCTGGCCAGATTGAGCAGGAGAGGCTGTGTACGTTGGAAGTTTTAGTAGGCTAAACAAGTTCAGAGCCCAAGTGTTTGTGGTTCGTTTGAGAGGTTACCAGTGGGAGATGAGGACCAGCAAGAGCTTTCAGGGCCGGCACCTTTAGTGTAGGAGCAATCCCTGGACGTTCGCAATTTCGGTGTTGAGCTCTGGCCAGATTGAGCAGGAGAGGCTGTGTACGTTGGAAGTTTTAGTAGGCTAAACAAGTTCAGAGCCCAAGTGTTTGTGGTTCGTTTGAGAGGTTACCAGTGGGAGATGAGGACCAGCAAGAGCTTTCAGGGCTGGCACCTTTAGTGTAGCAGCAATCCTTGGACGTTCGCAATGTCGGTGTTGAGCTCTGGCCAGATTGAGCAGGAGAGGCTGTGTACGTTGGAAGTTTTAGTAGGCTAAACAAGTTCAGAGCCCAAGTGTTTGTGGTTCGTTTGAGAGGTTACCAGTGGGAGATGAGGACCAGCAAGAGCTTTCAGGGCTGGCACCTTTAGTGTAGGAGCAATCCTTGGACGTTCGCAATTGCGGTGTTGAGCTCTGGCCAGATTGAGCAGGAGAGGCTGTGTACGTTGGAAGTTTTAGTAGGCTAAACAAGTTCAGAGCCCAAGTGTTTGTGGTTCGTTTGAGAGGTTACCAGTGGGAGATGAGGACCAGCAAGAGCTTTCAGGGCTGGCACCTTTAGTGTAGGAGCAATCGCTGGACGTTCACAATTTCGGTGTTGAATTTTGGCCAGATTGAGCAGGAGAGGCTGTGTACGTTGGAAGTTTTAGTAGGCTAAACAAGTTCAGAGCCCAAGTGTTTGTGGTTCGTTTGAGAGGTTACCAGTGGGAGATGAGGACCAGCAAGAGCTTTCAGGGCTGGCACCTTTAGTGTAGGAGCAATCCCTGGACGTTCGCAATTTCGGTGTTGAGCTCTGGCCAGATTGAGCAGGAGAGGCTGTGTACGTTGGAAGTTTTAGTAGGCTAAACAAGTTCAGAGCCCAAGTGTTTGTGGTTCGTTTGAGAGGTTACCAGTGGGAGATGAGGACCAGCAAGAGCTTTCAGGGCTGGCACCTTTAGTGTAGGAGCAATCACTGGACGTTCGCAATTTTGTTGGTGAATTATGGGCAGATTGAGCAGGAGAGGCTGTGTACGTTGGAAGTTTTAGTAGGCTAAACAAGTTCAGAGCCCAAGTGTTTGTGGTTCGTTTGAGAGGTTACCAGTGGGAGATGAGGACCAGCAAGAGCTTTCAGGGCTGGCACCTTTAGTGTAGGAGCAATCCCTGGACGTTCGCAATTTCGGAGTTGAGCTCTGGCCAGATTGAGCAGGAGAGGCTGTGTACGTTGGAAGTTTTAGTAGGCTAAACAAGTTCAGAGCCCAAGTGTTTGTGGTTCGTTTGAGAGGTTACCAGTGGGAGATGAGGACCAGCAAGAGCTTTCAGGGCTGGCACCTTTAGTGTAGGAGCAATCCCTGGACGTTCGCAATTTCGGAGTTGAGCTCTGGCCAGATTGAGCAGGAGAGGCTGTGTACGTTGGAAGTTTTAGTAGGCTAAACAAGTTCAGAGCCCAAGTGTTTGTGGTTCGTTTGAGAGGTTACCAGTGGGAGATGAGGACCAGCAAGAGCTTTCAGGGCTGGCACCTTTAGTGTAGGAGCAATCCTTGGACGTTCGCAATTTCGGTGTTGAATTTTGGCCAGATTGAGCAGGAGAGGCTGTGTACGTTGGAAGTTTTAGTAGGCTAAACAAGTTCAGAGGCCAAGTGTTTGTGGTTCGTTTGAGAGGTTACCAGTGGGAGATGAGGACCAGCAAGAGCTTTCAGGGCTGGCACCTTTAGTGTAGGAGCAATCCCTGGACGTTCGCAATTTCGGTGTTGAATTTTGGCCAGATTGAGCAGGAGAGGCTGTGTACGTTGGAAGTTTATGTAGGCTAAACAAGTTCAGAGCCCAAGTGTTTGTGGTTCGTTTGAGAGGTTACCAGTGGGAGATGAGGACCAGCAAGAGCTTTCAGGGCTGGCACCTTTAGTGTAGGAGCAATCCCTGGACGTTCGCAATGTCGGTGTTGAGCTCTGGCCAGATTGAGCAGGAGAGGCTGTGTACGTTGGAAGTTTTAGTAGGCTAAACAAGTTCAGAGCCCAAGTGTTTGTGGTTCGTTTGAGAGGTTACCAGTGGGAGATGAGGACCAGCAAGAGCTTTCAGGGCCGGCACCTTTAGTGTAGGAGCAATCCCTGGACGTTCGCAATTTCGGTGTTGAGCTCTGGCCAGATTGAGCAGGAGAGGCTGTGTACGTTGGAAGTTTTAGTAGGCTAAACAAGTTCAGAGGCCAAGTGTTTGTGGTTCGTTTGAGAGGTTACCAGTGGGAGATGAGGACCAGCAAGAGTTTTCAGGGCTGGCACCTTTAGTGTAGGAGCAATCCCTGGACGTTCGCAATTTCGGAGTTGAGCTCTTGCCAGATTGAGCAGGAGAGGCTGTGTACGTTGGAAGTTTTAGTAGGCTAAACAAGTTCAGAGCCCAAGTGTTTGTGGTTCGTTTGAGAGGTTACCAGTGGGAGATGAGGACCAGCAAGAGTTTTCAGGGCTGGCACCTTTAGTGTAGGAGCAATCGCTGGACGTTCGCAATTTCGGTGTTGAGCTCTGGCCAGATTGAGCAGGAGAGGCTGTGTACGTTGGAAGTTTTAGTAGGCTAAACAAGTTCAGAGCCCAAGTGTTTGTGGTTTGTTTGAGAGGTTACCAGTGGGAGATGAGGACCAGCAAGAGCTTTCAGGGCTGGCACCTTTAGTGTAGGAGCAATCCTTGGACGTTCGCAATGTCGGTGTTGAGCTCTGGCCAGATTGAGCAGGAGAGGCTGTGTACGTTGGAAGTTTTAGTAGGCTAAACAAGTTCAGAGCCCAAGTGTTTGTGGTTCGTTTGAGAGGTTACCAGTGGGAGATGAGGACCAGCAAGAGCTTTCAGGGCTGGCACCTTTAGTGTAGGAGCAATCCTGGACGTTCGCAATTTCGGTGTTGAATTTGGCCAGATTGAGCAGGAGAGGCTGTGTACGTTGGAAGTTTATGTAGGCTAAACAAGTTCAGAGCCCAAGTGTTTGTGGTTCGTTTGAGAGGTTACCAGTGGGAGATGAGGACCAGCAAGAGCTTTCAGGGCTGGCACCTTTAGTGTAGGAGCAATCCCTGGACGTTCGCAATGTCGGTGTTGAGCTCTGGCCAGATTGAGCAGGAGAGGCTGTGTACGTTGGAAGTTTTAGTAGGCTAAACAAGTTCAGAGCCCAAGTGTTTGTGGTTCGTTTGAGAGGTTACCAGTGGGAGATGAGGACCAGCAAGAGCTTTCAGGGCCGGCACCTTTAGTGTAGGAGCAATCCCTGGACGTTCGCAATTTCGGTGTTGAGCTCTGGCCAGATTGAGCAGGAGAGGCTGTGTACGTTGGAAGTTTTAGTAGGCTAAACAAGTTCAGAGCCCAAGTGTTTGTGGTTCGTTTGAGAGGTTACCAGTGGGAGATGAGGACCAGCAAGAGTTTTCAGGGCTGGCACCTTTAGTGTAGGAGCAATCCTGGACGTTCGCAATTTCGGAGTTGAGCTCTGGCCAGATTGAGCAGGAGAGGCTGTGTACGTTGGAAGTTTTAGTAGGCTAAACAAGTTCAGAGCCCAAGTGTTTGTGGTTCGTTTGAGAGGTTACCAGTGGGAGATGAGGACCAGCAAGAGTTTTCAGGGCTGGCACCTTTAGTGTAGGAGCAATCCCTGGACGTTCGCAATTTCGGTGTTGAGCTCTGGCCAGATTGAGCAGGAGAGGCTGTGTACGTTGGAAGTTTTAGTAGGCTAAACAAGTTCAGAGCCCAAGTGTTTGTGGTTCGTTTGAGAGGTTACCAGTGGGAGATGAGGACCAGCTAGAGCTTTCAGGGCTGGCACCTTTAGTGTAGGAGCAATCGCTGGACGTTCGCAATTTCGGTGTTGAGCTCTGGCCAGATTGAGCAGGAGAGGCTGTGTACGTTGGAAGTTTTAGTAGGCTAAACAAGTTCAGAGCCCAAGTGTTTGTGGTTCATTTGAGAGGTTACCAGTGGGAGATGAGGACCAGCAAGAGCTTTCAGGGCTGGCACCTTTAGTGTAGGAGCAATCCTTGGACGTTCGCAATGTCGGTGTTGAGCTCTGGCCAGATTGAGCAGGAGAGGCTGTGTACGTTGGAAGTTTTAGTAGGCTAAACAAGTTCAGAGCCCAAGTGTTTGTGGTTCGTTTGAGAGGTTACCAGTGGGAGATGAGGACCAGCAAGAGCTTTCAGGGCTGGCACCTTTAGTGTAGGAGCAATCCTTGGACGTTCGCAATTTCGGTGTTGAGCTCTGGCCAGATTGAGCAGGAGAGGCTGTGTCCGTTGGAAGTTTTAGTAGGCTAAACAAGTTCAGAGCCCAAGTGTTTGTGGTTCGTTTGAGAGGTTACCAGTGGGAGATGAGGACCAGCAAGAGCTTTCAGGGCTGGCACCTTTAGTGTAGGAGCAATCCCTGGACGTTCGCAATTTCGGTGTTGAGCTCTGGCCAGATTGAGCAGGAGAGGCTGTGTACGTTGGAAGTTTTAGTAGGCTAAACAAGTTCAGAGCCCAAGTGTTTGTGGTTCGTTTGAGAGGTTACCAGTGGGAGATGAGGACCAGCAAGAGCTTTCAGGGCCGGCACCTTTAGTGTAGGAGCAATCGCTGGACGTTCGCAATTTCGGTGTTGAGCTCTGGCCAGATTGAGCAGGAGAGGCTGTGTACGTTGGAAGTTTTAGTAGGCTAAACAAGTTCAGAGCCCAAGTGTTTGTGGTTCGTTTGAGAGGTTACCAGTGGGAGATGAGGACCAGCAAGAGCTTTCAGGGCTGGCACCTTTAGTGTAGGAGCAATCCCTGGACGTGCGCAATTTCGGAGTTGAGCTCTGGCCAGATTGAGCAGGAGAGGCTGTGTACATTGGAAGTTTTAGTAGGCTAAACAAGTTCAGAGCCCAAGTGTTTGTGGTTCGTTTGAGAGGTTACAGTGGGAGATGAGGACCAGCAAGAGCTTTCAGGGCTGGCACCTTTAGTGTAGGAGCAATCCTTGGACGTTCGCAATGTCGGTGTTGAGCTCTGGCCAGATTGAGCAGGAGAGGCTGTGTCCGTTGGAAGTTTTAGTAGCGTAAACAAGTTCAGAGCCCAAGTGTTTGTGGTTCGTTTGAGAGGTTACCAGTGGGAGATGAGGACCAGCAAGAGCTTTCAGGGCCGGCACCTTTAGTGTAGGAGCAATCCCTGGACGTTCGCAATTTCGGTGTTGAGCTCTGGCCAGATTGAGCAGGAGAGGCTGTGTACGTTGGAAGTTTTAGTAGGCTAAACAAGTTCAGAGGCCAAGTGTTTGTGGTTCGTTGAGAGGTTACCAGTGGGAGATGAGGACCAGCAAGAGTTTTCAGGGCTGGCACCTTTAGTGTAGGAGCAATCCCTGGACGTTCGCAATTTCGGAGTTGAGCTCTGGCCAGATTGAGCAGGAGAGGCTGTGTACGTTGGAAGTTTTAGTAGGCTAAACAAGTTCAGAGCCCAAGTGTTTGTGGTTCGTTTGAGAGGTTACCAGTGGGAGATGAGGACCAGCAAGAGTTTTCAGGGCTGGCGCCTTTAGTGTAGGAGCAATCCCTGGACGTTCGCAATTTCGGTGTTGAGCTCTGGCCAGATTGAGCAGGAGAGGCTGTGTACGTTGGAAGTTTTAGTAGGCTAAACAAGTTCAGAGCCCAAGTGTTTGTGGTTCGTTTGAGAGGTTACCAGTGGAGATGAGGACCAGCAAGAGCTTTCAGGGCTGGCACCTTTAGTGTAGGAGCAATCGCTGGACGTTCGCAATTTCGGTGTTGAGCTCTGGCCAGATTGAGCAGGAGAGGCTGTGTACGTTGGAAGTTTTAGTAGGCTAAACAAGTTCAGAGCCCAAGTGTTTGTGGTTCATTTGAGAGGTTACCAGTGGGAGATGAGGACCAGCAAGAGCTTTCAGGGCTGGCACCTTTAGTGTAGGAGCAATCCTTGGACGTTCGCAATGTCGGTGTTGAGCTCTGGCCAGATTGAGCAGGAGAGGCTGTGTACGTTGGAAGTTTTAGTAGGCTAAACAAGTTCAGAGCCCAAGTGTTTGTGGTTCGTTTGAGAGGTTACCAGTGGGAGATGAGGACCAGCAAGAGCTTTCAGGGCTGTCACCTTTAGTGTAGGAGCAATCGCTGGACATTCGCAATTTCGGTGTTGAGCTCTGGCCAGATTGAGCAGGAGAGGCTGTGTACGTTGGAAGTTTTAGTAGGCTAAACAAGTTCAGAGCCCAAGTGTTTGTGGTTCGTTTGAGAGGTTACCAGTGGGAGATGAGGACCAGCAAGAGTTTTCAGGGCTGGCACCTTTAGTGTAGGAGCAATCCCTGGACGTTCGCATTTCGGAGTTGAGCTCTGGCCAGATTGAGCAGGAGAGGCTGTGTACGTTGGAAGTTTTAGTAGGCTAAACAAGTTCAGAGCCCAAGTGTTTGTGGTTCGTTTGAGAGGTTACCAGTGGGAGATGAGGACCAGCAAGAGCTTTCAGGGCTGGCACCTTTAGTGTAGGAGCAATCCTTGGACGTTCGCAATGTCGGTGTTGAGCTCTGGCCAGATTGAGCAGGAGAGGCTGTGTCCGTTGGAAGTTTTAGTAGGCTAAACAAGTTCAGAGGCCAAGTGTTTGTGGTTCGTTTGAGAGGTTACCAGTGGGAGATGAGGACCCAGCAAGAGCTTTCAGGGCTGGCACCTTTAGTGTAGGAGCAATCCCTGGACGTTCGCAATTTCGGTGTTGAGCTCTGGCCAGATTGAGCAGGAGAGGCTGTGTACGTTGGAAGTTTTAGTAGGCTAAACAAGTTCAGAGCCCAAGTGTTTGTGGTTCGTTTGAGAGGTTACCAGTGGGAGATGAGGACCAGCAAGAGCTTTCAGGGCTGGCACCTTTAGTGTAGGAGCAATCGCTGGACGTTCGCAATTTCGGTGTTGAGCTCTGGCCAGATTGAGCAGGAGAGGCTGTGTACGTTGGAAGTTTTAGTAGGCTAAACAAGTTCAGAGCCCAAGTGTTTGTGGTTCGTTTGAGAGGTTACCAGTGGGAGATGAGGACCAGCAAGAGCTTTCAGGGCTGGCACCTTTAGTGTAGGAGCAATCCTGGACGTGCGCAATTTCGGAGTTGAGCTCTGGCCAGATTGAGCAGGAGAGGCTGTGTACATTGGAAGTTTTAGTAGGCTAAACAAGTTCAGAGCCCAAGTGTTTGTGGTTCGTTTGAGAGGTTACCAGTGGGAGATGAGGACCAGCAAGAGCTTTCAGGGCTGGCACCTTTAGTGTAGGAGCAATCCTTGGACGTTCGCAATTTCGGTGTTGAGCTCTGGCCAGATTGAGCAGGAGAGGCTGTGTCCGTTGGAAGTTTTAGTAGGCTAAACAAGTTCAGAGCCCAAGTGTTTGTGGTTCGTTTGAGAGGTTACCAGTGGGAGATGAGGACCAGCAAGAGCTTTCAGGGCTGGCACCTTTAGTGTAGGAGCAATCCCTGGACGTTCGCAATTTCGGTGTTGAGCTCTGGCCAGATTGAGCAGGAGAGGCTGTGTACGTTGGAAGTTTTAGTAGGCTAAACAAGTTCAGAGCCCAAGTGTTTGTGGTTCGTTTGAGAGGTTACCAGTGGGAGATGAGGACCAGCAAGAGCTTTCAGGGCTGGCACCTTTAGTGTAGGAGCAATCCCTGGACGTTCGCAATTTCGGAGTTGAGCTCTGGCCAGATTGAGCAGGAGAGGCTGTGTCCGTTGGAAGTTTTAGTAGGCTAAACAAGTTCAGAGCCCAAGTGTTTGTGGTTCGTTTGAGAGGTTACCAGTGGGAGATGAGGACCAGCAAGAGCTTTCAGGGCTGGCACCTTTAGTGTAGGAGCAATCCCTGGACGTTCGCAATTTCGGTGTTGAGCTCTGGCCAGATTGAGCAGGAGAGGCTGTGTACGTTGGAAGTTTTAGTAGGCTAAACAAGTTCAGAGCCCAAGTGTTTGTGGTTCGTTTGAGAGGTTACCAGTGGAGATGAGGACCAGCAAGAGCTTTCAGGGCTGGCACCTTTAGTGTAGGAGCAATCGGACGTTCGCAATGTCGGTGTGAGCTCTGGCCAGATGAGCAGGAGGCTGTGTACGTTGGAAGTATTAGTAGGCTAAACAAGTTCAGAGCCCAAGTGATTGTGGTACGTTTGAGAGGTTAGTGGGTTAGTAGGCAAGAGGTGTGTGGTTCGTGAGAGGTACCAGTGGAGATGAGGACCAGCAAGGCTTTCAGGGCTGGCCTTTAGTGTAGGAGCAATGTCGGTGTTGAGTTCTGCATCGTGCTTGGAGACTCTGGCCAGATGGAGAGGCTGTGTACGTTGGAAGTTTTAGTAGGCTAACAAGTCAGAGCCCAAGTGTTTGTGGTTCGTTTGAGAGGTTACCAGTGGGAGATGAGGACCAGCAAGAGCTTTCAGGGCGGCACCTTTAGTGTAGGAGCAATCGCTGGACGTTCGCAATTTCGGTGTTGAGCTCTGGCCAGATTGAGCAGGAGAGGCTGTGTACGTTGGAAGTTTTAGTAGGCTAAACAAGTTCAGAGCCCAAGTGTTTGTGGTTCGTTTGAGAGGTTACCAGTGGGAGATGAGGACCAGCAAGAGCTTTCAGGGCTGGCACCTTTAGTGTAGGAGCAATCCTGGACGTTCGCAATTTCGGTGTTGAGCTCTGGCCAGATTGAGCAGGAGAGGCTGTGTACGTTGGAAGTTTTAGTAGGCTAAACAAGTTCAGAGCCCAAGTGTTTGTGGTTCGTTTGAGAGGTTACCAGTGGGAGATGAGGACCAGCAAGAGCTTTCAGGGCTGGCACCTTTAGTGTAGGAGCAATCCTGGACGTTCGCAATTTCGGAGTTGAGCTCTGGCCAGATTGAGCAGGAGAGGCTGTGTACGTTGGAAGTTTTAGTAGGCTAAACAAGTTCAGAGCCCAAGTGTTTGTGGTTCGTTTGAGAGGTTACCAGTGGGAGATGAGGACCAGCAAGAGCTTTCAGGGCTGTCACCTTTAGTGTAGGAGCAATCCTTGGACGTTCGCAATGTCGGTGTTGAGCTCTGGCCAGATTGAGCAGGAGAGGCTGTGTACGTTGGAAGTTTTAGTAGGCTAAACAAGTTCAGAGCCCAAGTGTTTGTGGTTCGTTTGAGAGGTTACCAGTGGGAGATGAGGACCAGCAAGAGCTTTCAGGGCTGGCACCTTTAGTGTAGGAGCAATCCCTGGACGTTCGCAATTTCGGAGTTGAGCTCTGGCCAGATTGAGCAGGAGAGGCTGTGTACGTTGGAAGTTTTAGTAGGCTAAACAAGTTCAGAGCCCAAGTGTTTGTGGTTCGTTTGAGAGGTTACCAGTGGGAGATGAGGACCAGCAAGAGCTTTCAGGGCTGGCACCTTTAGTGTAGGAGCAATCACTGGACGTTCGCAATTTCGGTGTTGAGCTCTGGCCAGATTGAGCAGGAGAGGCTGTGTACGTTGGAAGTTTTAGTAGGCTAAACAAGTTCAGAGCCCAAGTGTTTGTGGTTCGTTTGAGAGGTTACCAGTGGGAGATGAGGACCAGCAAGAGCTTTCAGGGCTGGCACCTTTAGTGTAGGAGCAATCGCTGGACGTTCGCAATGTCGGTGTTGAGCTCTGGCCAGATTGAGCAGGAGAGGCTGTGTACGTTGGAAGTTTTAGTAGGCCTAAACAAGTTCAGAGCCCAAGTGTTTGTGGTTCGTTTGAGAGGTTACCAGTGGGAGATGAGGACCAGCAAGAGCTTTCAGGGCGGCACCTTTAGTGTAGGAGCAATCCTTGGACGTTCGCAATGTCGGTGTTGAGCTCTGGCCAGATTGAGCAGGAGAGGCTGTGTACGTTGGAAGTTTTAGTAGGCTAAACAAGTTCAGAGCCCAAGTGTTTGTGGTTCGTTTGAGAGCTTACCAGTGGGAGATGAGGACCAGCAAGAGCTTTCAGGGCTGGCACCTTTAGTGTAGGAGCAATCCTTGGACGTTCGCAATTTCGGTTTTGAGCTCTGGCCAGATTGAGCAGGAGAGGCTGTGTACGTTGGAAGTTTTAGTAGGCTAAACAAGTTCAGAGCCCAAGTGTTTGTGGTTCGTTTGAGAGGTTACCAGTGGGAGATGAGGACCAGCAAGAGCTTTCAGGGCCGGCACCTTTAGTGTAGGAGCAATCCTTGGACGTTCACAATTTCGGTGTTGAGCTCTGGCCAGATTGAGCAGGAGAGGCTGTGTACGTTGGAAGTTTTAGTAGGCTAAACAAGTTCAGAGCCCAAGTGTTTGTGGTTCGTTTGAGAGGTTACCAGTGGGAGATGAGGACCAGCAAGAGCTTTCAGGGCCGGCACCTTTAGTGTAGGAGGAATCGCTGGACGTTCGCAATTTCGGTGTTGGAGCTCTGGCCAGATTGAGCAGGAGAGGCTGTGTACGTTGGAAGTTTTAGTAGGCTAAACAAGTTCAGAGCCCAAGTGTTTGTGGTTCGTTTGAGAGGTTACCAGTGGGAGATGAGGACCAGCAAGAGCTTTCAGGGCTGGCACCTTTAGTGTAGGAGCAATCCTTGGACGTTCGCAATTTCGGTGTTGAGCTCTGGCCAGATTGAGCAGGAGAGGCTGTGTACGTTGGAAGTTTTAGTAGGCTAAACAAGTTCAGAGCCCAAGTGTTTGTGGTTCGTTTGAGAGGTTACCAGTGGGAGATGAGGACCAGCAAGAGCTTTCAGGGCTGGCACCTTTAGTGTAGGAGCAATCCCTGGACGTTCGCAATTTCGGTGTTGAGCTCTGGCCAGATGAGCAGGAGAGGCTGTGTACGTTGGAAGTTTTAGTAGGCTAAACAAGTTCAGAGCCCAAGTGTTTGTGGTTCGTTTGAGAGGTTACCAGTGGAGATGAGGACCAGCAAGAGTTTTCAGGGCTGGCACCTTTAGTGTAGGAGCAATCGCTGGACGTTCGCAATTTCGGAGTTGAGCTCTGGCCAGATTGAGCAGGAGAGGCTGTGTACGTTGGAAGTTTTAGTAGGCTAAACAAGTTCAGAGCCCAAGTGTTTGTGGTTCGTTTGAGAGGTTACCAGTGGGAGATGAGGACCAGCAAGAGTTTTCAGGGCTGGCACCTTTAGTGTAGGAGCAATCCCTGGACGTTCGCAATCTCGGAGTTGAGCTCTGGCCAGATTGAGCAGGAGAGGCTGTGTACGTTGGAAGTTTTAGTAGGCTAAACAAGTTCAGAGCCCAAGTGTTTGTGGTTCGTTTGAGAGGTTACCAGTGGGAGATGAGGACCAGCAAGAGCTTTCAGGGCTGGCACCTTTAGTGTAGGAGCAATCGCTGGACATTCGCAATTTCGGTGTTGAGCTCTGGCCAGATTGAGCAGGAGAGGCTGTGTACGTTGGAAGTTTTAGTAGGCTAAACAAGTTCAGAGCCCAAGTGTTTGTGGTTCGTTTGAGAGGTTATCAGTGGGAGATGAGGACCAGCAAGAGCTTTCAGGGCTGGCACCTTTAGTGTAGGAGCAATCCCTGGACGTTCGCAATTTCGGAGTTGAGCTCTGGCCAGATTGAGCAGGAGAGGCTGTGTACGTTGGAAGTTTTAGTAGGCTAAACAAGTTCAGAGCCAAGTGTTTGTGGTTCGTTTGAGAGGTTACCAGTGGGAGATGAGGACCAGCAAGAGCTTTCAGGGCTGGCACCTTTAGTGTAGGAGCAATCCTTGGACGTTCGCAATGTCGGTGTTGAGCTCTGGCCAGATTGAGCAGGAGAGGCTGTGTCCGTTGGAAGTTTTAGTAGGCTAAACAAGTTCAGAGCCCAAGTGTTTGTGGTTCGTTTGAGAGGTTACCAGTGGGAGATGAGGACCAGCAAGAGCTTTCAGGGCTGGCACCTTAGTGTAGGAGCAATCGCTGGACGTTCGCAATGTCGGTGTTGAGCTCTGGCCAGATTGAGCAGGAGAGGCTGTGTACGTTGGAAGTTTTAGTAGGCTAAACAAGTTCAGAGCCCAAGTGTTTGTGGTTCGTTTGAGAGGTTACCAGTGGGAGATGAGGACCAGCAAGAGCTTTCAGGGCCGGCACCTTTAGTGTAGGAGCAATCCTTGGACGTTCGCAATGTCGGTGTTGAGCTCTGGCCAGATTGAGCAGGAGAGGCTGTGTACGTTGGAAGTTTTAGTAGGCTAAACAAGTTCAGAGCCCAAGTGTTTGTGGTTCGCTTGAGAGCTTACCAGTGGGAGATGAGGACCAGCAAGAGCTTTCAGGGCTGGCACCTTTAGTGTAGGAGCAATCCTTGGACGTTCGCAATTTCGGTGTTGAGCTCTGGCCAGATTGAGCAGGAGAGGCTGTGTACGTTGGAAGTTTTAGTAGGCTAAACAAGTTCAGAGCCCAAGTGTTTGTGGTTCGTTTGAGAGGTTACCAGTGGGAGATGAGGACCAGCAAGAGCTTTCAGGGCCGGCACCTTTAGTGTAGGAGCAATCCTTGGACGTTCGCAATTTCGGTGTTGAGCTCTGGCCAGATTGAGCAGGAGAGGCTGTGTACGTTGGAAGTTTTAGTAGGCTAACAAGTTCAGAGCCCAAGTGTTTGTGGTTCGTTGAGAGGTTACCAGTGGGAGATGAGGACCAGCAAGAGCTTTCAGGGCCGGCACCTTAATGTAGGAGGAATCGCTGGACGTTCGCAATTTCGGTGTGGAGCTCTGGCCAGATTGAGCAGGAGAGGCTGTGTACGTTGGAAGTTTTAGTAGGCTAAACAAGTTCAGAGCCCAAGTGTTTGTGGTTCGTTTGAGAGGTTACCAGTGGGAGATGAGGACCAGCAAGAGCTTTCAGGGCTGGCACCTTTAGTGTAGGAGCAATCCTTGGACGTTCGCAATTTCGGTGTTGAGCTCTGGCCAGATTGAGCAGGAGAGGCTGTGTACGTTGGAAGTTTTAGTAGGCTAAACAAGTTCAGAGCCCAAGTGTTTGTGGTTCGTTTGAGAGGTTACCAGTGGGAGATGAGGACCAGCAAGAGCTTTCAGGGCTGGCACCTTTAGTGTAGGAGCAATCACTGGACGTTCGCAATTTCGGTGTTGAGCTCTGGCCAGATTGAGCAGGAGAGGCTGTGTACGTTGGAAGTTTTAGTAGGCTAAACAAGTTCAGAGCCCAAGTGTTTGTGGTTCGTTTGAGAGGTTACCAGTGGGAGATGAGGACCAGCAAGAGCTTTCAGGGCTGGCACCTTTAGTGTAGGAGCAATCGCTGGACGTTCGCAATGTCGGTGTTGAGCTCTGGCCAGATTGAGCAGGAGAGGCTGTGTCCGTTGGAAGTTTTAGTAGGCTAAACAAGTTCAGAGCCCAAGTGTTTGTGGTTCGTTTGAGAGGTTACCAGTGGGAGATGAGGACCAGCAAGAGCTTTCAGGGCTGGCACCTTTAGTGTAGGAGCAATCACTGGACGTTCGCAATTTCGGTGTGAGCTCTGGCCAGATTGAGCAGGAGAGGCTGTGTACGTTGGAAGTTTTAGTAGGCTAAACAAGTTCAGAGCCCAAGTGTTTGTGGTTCGTTTGAGAGGTTACCAGTGGGAGATGAGGACCAGCAAGAGCTTTCAGGGCTGGCACCTTTAGTGTAGGCAGCAATCGCTGGACGTTCGCAATTTCGGTGTTGAGCTCTGGCCAGATTGAGCAGGAGAGGCTGTGTACGTTGGAAGTTTTAGTAGGCTAAACAAGTTCAGAGCCCAAGTGTTTGTGGTTCGTTTGAGAGGTTACCAGTGGGAGATGAGGACCAGCAAGAGCTTTCAGGGCTGGCACCTTTAGTGTAGGAGCAATCCTTGGACGTTCGCAATTTCGGTGTTGAGCTCTGGCCAGATTGAGCAGGAGAGGCTGTGTACGTTGGAAGTTTTAGTAGGCTAAACAAGTTCAGAGCCCAAGTGTTTGTGGTTCGTTTGAGAGGTTACCAGTGGGAGATGAGGACCAGCAAGAGCTTTCAGGGCTGGCACCTTTAGTGTAGAGCAATCCTTGGACGTTCGCAATTTCGGAGTTGAGCTCTGGCCAGATTGAGCAGGAGAGGCTGTGTACGTTGGAAGTTTTAGTAGGCTAAACAAGTTCAGAGCCCAAGTGTTTGTGGTTCGTTTGAGAGGTTACCAGTGGAGATGAGGACCAGCAAGAGCTTTCAGGGCTGTCACCTTTAGTGTAGGAGCAATCCTGGACGTTCGCAATGTCGGTGTTGAGCTCTGGCCAGATTGAGCAGGAGAGGCTGTGTACGTTGGAAGTTTTAGTAGGCTAAACAAGTTCAGAGCCCAAGTGTTTGTGGTTCGTTTGAGAGGTTACCAGTGGGAGATGAGGACCAGCAAGAGCTTTCAGGGCTGGCACCTTTAGTGTAGGAGCAATCCCTGGACGTTCGCAATTTCGGTGTTGAGCTCTGGCCAGATTGAGCAGGAGAGGCTGTGTACGTTGGAAGTTTTAGTAGGCTAAAGAAGTCAGACCCAAGTGTTTGTGGATTCGTTTGAGAGGTTACCAGTGGGAGATGAGGACA